>NW_026876922.1:0-20422 GCF_032173495.1 Musca vetustissima | reverse complement strand
CATTTTATCTTATACACTACATTGCATTTGTCTTCCTTTTTAATTTTTGATTTTATTTTGCTGAACAGGCTATTGACGGTATTCTTCGATTTTAAGGCTAATTGATAATTGTTCTTGTCATATATATTGGAATTACGTAATCTCTCAGACAGTCCAGGTATATAAGTCAATGTTTTGTATGCTTTTTCCTCTTCTTTCTTCTTTCCGTTCTTGTGATTGGATGTTTTTAGTAATTCGTCAATAGTTCTCTGTGGGAAATCATTTTTCCTCAGTATATTACCTATCCTTTCTTTGTTCTTTTGGTGGAATTGTTCGTCGCTAATATCAAGTACTCTGTTGATGAAGTTTGTGGCCGTATTTATTTTTATTCGTCTAGGGTGCTTAGAGTAAAAGTTTATTAATCGTCCAGATGCGGTGGCTTTTGGTACCAATCTATTGTTAGTTTTTGGCCCTGTCGGATTATTATTGCGTCAAGATAAGGCCATTTTTCGTTTTCTTCCAATTCGTGCGTAAATTGCACATGTTTGTCAAAGGAGTTCAGGATATTTAATGTATTCTCGATCTCTGTTCTTTTCACTATGCAAAGTATATCGTCTACATATTTCGTAACTAATTTTGGTTTATTTGTCAATTTCTCCATTGAAGCGTCCAATAACTCCTCCATTACTATATCTGCAATAATCGGTGACGCTGGAGAGCCCATTGGAAGTCCTTTTCGCTGTTCGTACACCTTGTCCTCATATATGAAATATCTTGAGTCTTTTATACAAAGAGTCAATATTTCGATGAAGAGGTCCTGTGGTATTTTTGTGTATTCCTTAATTATGTTCCATTTTTCGGTGATTGTCCTCAATGCTAAATTTATAGGTATACTAGGAAATAGCGAGATAACGTCAAATGATAGTAGAACTTCGTCTTCGTCAATATTTATATCTTTAATTTTTCTTTTCATTTCAACGGCGTCTTTAATGTTATATATAGAATCTTTAGTTAAATTCTTTAAAATATCCACTATGTATTTTGAGAGCTCATATGTTGGGGAGTTAATGGATGAGCATATTGGTCTATGTGGTATTCCTTCCTTATGTATTTTGGGTAGTCCGTAAATTCGAGGTGCAATTGCTGTGTATGTCATTATTTTGTTTTTCTCATATATATTTAAAATGTTCATACCGTATAATTTTTCGGTAAGTTTATTATTTTTGTTTTGTAAATTAGATGTTGGGTCCCGTTTTAATCTTTTATATGTACACATGTCTCGTAATATATCCTTCATTTTTGTTCCATAGTCGTTTTTGTACATAGCCACTGTTTTTCCCCCTTTATCCGCATTCAATATTAAAACATCTTTGTTTTGTTTCAAAAATTGTTTTGTTCTACCCACTGTGTCAATTATCATCTTATCTCTTATACTCAAGTTTGTCCGTTGTAAGTGGTCGTCAATTAGAGAGACTAGTTTTATTCTCGCGTTTTCCTGATCTTCTTTGTTACTCAATGTTTGTACGCATTCCTCGCTCTCTGCTATTACGTCTAATAAAGGGAATGTTGTTTTTGTTGTTGGACATGCATATTTTGGTCCCAACGAAAGAAGCCACTGAACATCGTTAGGTATGTTTGTATTAGTGTTGTTTGTAAACCACTCATTGTTATGTTTTATGTTAAGTTCTTTTTGTTGTTTTTGTATCAGTGCTTGATATTTGTTGATTTGAATTGTTTTTCTCTTGTTGTTATAGCTATTATGGAGAATGTTCTCGCTCTCCATAAAACTGTAAAAGTCATTCTCGTCCATTGTTTGTTGAAGTGTTTCTTTTGTCTGAGAGAGTGCTATTCTGTTTTTGTGTAGTTCTCTATGTTTTTGTTGTATAAGAAGTTTGAGTATTTTAAACTGAAAATTGTAGTTGTGCTTTTTAAGCAACGCTAATAAATTTGGCGGTATTTTGTCATTTGTTTTGAATATGTTGTATGTGTTTTTTTTTGGCTTATTAATCATAGCAAAAATTAATCCGGACCTCTGTGTGTATTTGCAAACATTGACTTATATGAACATTTTCAGTGGAGAAGTATTTTCATTACAAAAACCTAGAGTGCTCTCATTGTTGAAAAATGTGGAGGCTATTTCCAAACATGGACCAAAATATTCTGCGAAGATATATGTCAGCCATCGAAACCTCAAAATGTCAAATTAGAGTAACCTCGGTTGGAAAATACGGCTAAACATTTACCAAACACTGAAAATTGGTCATGACCTTTAAATGGGAGCTACACCAAAATCTGGACCGGTAAACAAGAACAAGACCATCGGCAATTTTCCAAGCTATATCATAAATATTGCGGATTGAAAGATACACAGACCAACGGACGGGCAGACATATGGACATGGCTAAATTGACACAGAAATATATTCTGATCAAGAAAATATACTTTATGGGGACTACGACGAATATTCCGATATGTTGCAAACTAATAAATTCACCATAAGATAGTAATTATGGTGAATGACGTAAACAGTTCTAGTAACCTACCTTTGGAAGTTCATTAAAATTTAGTACATAGTGGCAATTAAATAATTCGCTAGGGTAATTTATTAAAACGTTAAAAAAATAATAAATAAATAACAATACTACATATATCAAAAAATGTGGAATCCAATAGCTATTCCCCAAAAAATATATTTCATTTTCCAAAAAATTGCACAAAATACAAATATTTCAAAATGGGTAACATTTACGACTTTTGGACGACGATATGCCAATACTATCCAATATAGTGACCTTTTAAATACAAATAAATTAAAAAGTGTTATATGTGGGTGTAGGCTGTCGTTGGCTATTTGTTTTAAATACACCCAATAAAAATACATTTTTCGTATTTTAATTTCACCCATCCTATATGATTGGAAAAAGGAAACAGTATTTTTAGTATGTCTTTAAAAATAAAAAAAAATGTTTCATAAATGTACGTTTATGACAAATATGTGCCGTCCGCATTGAACAAAAACACAAAAGGCAGTATCACAAAGGCCAGAATCATCACAACGCAATCTAAAAAAAAATGCTGACTTCAGTTGTAAAAAGTTTTGACTAATGGAACAATGAATTTATTTTCGAAAACAAATCACTAACTTGTTTTACGAAATAACTTCCTTCCTTGTTTTGTAAAGGTAATGGGCACATCCCATCCATATCGTTTTCCTTGTTACATACCCTCAAATTTATTTTTTGCAGTAATAACAAAAAAAAAACAAGGCTCGTAGTGTAACCTTATATTATTTATGGTCAATAAATAAATACTTAAGGAGTTTGATAACTCATCAAATATTTATATTGGGCAATTGAAGTTGCGGTAATAGAATTAGGGGTTTGTACAAAATACTTAACCATAAAAAGTATATAAATCAAAATAAAATATAATGCTAAATGGTAAGACATCAAATAAAATAAAAAATATAATTATTTACGGGTGGTAAAAATACAAAATATTTTACTTATCAGAAAATGGAAAATTCAGTTATGCTGAAAAAGTTCCAAAGTAAAAATGAAATTTTATCAACATGTTTTATTACTTCCTAATCCAATCACCAACTTCTGCTCCTTTTATTTGCCGACATGTCTTATCAATTTTATGGCAAACATTTGTGTCCAGTCATCAAATGATAGAAACTTCCACAATCGAAAATCAGGTTCCTCCTTCAAAAATTGCTGATATAAATAATAAAAGTTTAACTAAGGAAGCAATTAATTTGTATTTTCCAGTCGTTTCATTCGCTTGTTAATCAAGTAAAGCCTCCATTGACAATTTGAACATTTCCCTGTTTTTCTGTTTTGATTTGTTATGATAATATTGATTGTAGGTTTTACTCTCCTCCTAAAAACGGAAATTTGTTCACGCAGAAATGAATTTTTTATAACAAACACTAATCAGAATTCTTTATAAACACCCTTACATTTATTATTTATGGCCAATAAATAGGTTTTTGGAGTAGAGTTTGTCAAGTATTTTATTAATTTATGCCAATAGCAACTTAAAACATAAAAGTGTCTTAATTAGAAAAAAAACCTATTTTTTCGGCGTTATCCTAAAAGAAAAGGCTAACATTGATACTGGTAAGGTAAGACACTTAAGAAAATATTTATAACAATCCAGAGAAATATAAAAGGCACGAATTTGTATGTCTTGTTAGCTGGCATAATTTTTGTGTTCATGTTCTTTATTAATTTATGTACAAACCAGTAAGCGGAGTTGTATAGTCTGACGGTCCGATGTTATGATATTGGTCTTAAATAAATCCAAACAAAAATTTTGACATTAATACTGAGGTAGAAAAAAACAATACAACGAGTTTTCCCTAGAAAATTGTGATTCCAAATACTAGTGAAATATAGTTTAAACACTTCTAGAAATCTAATTCCTATGAAAAATTAAGGGACATACTTTATTAGATTTTCAAATTTGTCGTAGGCAAGTTAAATGTGTTCCAATCATATTGAGTGTAGTTATAGTTGATTTGTATTCCATGAAATTGTCAACTTATAACATAGTAATACAATAACAAACAGGTCACTCACTAAGCATTGAAAATCCGGAAATGTCATAACAACATCATTGTGTTTAGTTGCCACATTGTTTGTTTTCTTTGCAAGCTCTGGTAATTTATGTTATGACCGATTCATTTAATTCAGGCAGCAATTTGTAGCAATGGTCCTTTCTGTATATTATTCCAAAAACTACTTGAGTGTTCAACTAGAAGACCGCGAGTAGAGTAAGGGTATTAAATTATTCCATACTTAGTTTGTGACACTTTTTTTTTTGTATTTTGGCGCATATTTTTTTTTTTTTTAATAAGCTTTTTAATAAAAATTTGCGAGGCAAGTGGTTCGAATCACTCTATTTAATATGCAATTTCAAGGAGAACAATTTATATATCACTCCATTGCTTAAACGACAATATCACCCCTTTTGCTTTGGTAGCATCATTTTGGTGTCGCAGTGCTGCTATACAATTTGTTTTTTTTTCCACTTTTTATTGAGCCACGTGTTTTTCTTATTTAATGTTTTCGCACTGTTTCATTTGAATTCTTTGCTGAATTTCCCTATATATATATAAAGCACAGCCGGTTGGAAGATAGTTTGGAAATTACAAAACGTAGACACGGCGCGTGTGTGTTATTAATGGAGTGTGGAGTATTTTATTTTCATTGTTTTGAAACTATTTTTATGGCAAAAATTTTATTTTAATGTCGTTTTAATGGATTGTGGCATGGTTTTATGTATGTAAAATATGTCTGCTGTAAAGATGGTACTTTCTTTAAACCTGTTTGTTAGGATTGGGGAATTTTAAAAATAACAGCACAGATGGTTGATAACGTACTCAGAATAGACCAGTAGCTTACATTTAAATATATTAAAATAACCCCATACAAATGTATTTATACTTTAACATACACATATAGCTCCCCTATATAATATTGTCCAAGTTTGTACAAATGGGACACCATAAGTCCTATTGAATTTTAAATTTTGAATAGATTGCTATGTGTATGGAAGAGTCTACGAGAGATATCATTAGAGAGGCCGTTTGATAAGATTGATTTTTAGTCGGTAGATGTATTTCAGTATGTTACACTTTGAGTTCCCATTGGGAACCAAATAATCAATAATGCTCACTTTCAAGATAGCTCCCACATAACTGTACCCTCTTTATTCGGTTTCAAATCCTACAGAATCTTACTAACAAAAATGATCGATACTTAGTAGTGAGAAGCACATTACTAAGTATTTTTGCAACTAAATTGCCTGTTTATGCACATAAGCCTTCAACTCTTAAGCACTTCAAAACCAGCATCCGTCAAGCTAAAATACTGTCCATGTGTCAAGAAGAGGTCGTAAATTATAACCTAACAATAATACTTGCAACAATTAGCGTGAAGAACATTCGAATTCTGTAGTGATACACACATAATGTTAACCTTAAAGAATAAATAATTACAAACCAGTCAGCGGAGCGGGCCTGGGCCGATCATATATATTCTGAGCCTGAAAATATTTCACGATATATATGCAACCTCTTGGTCGATTATAGGTAAACAGCTCCACTTTCTAAGCCTGGGATATTTTCCAAATCTTGTTTACCCGGTGTGAATATTTCCGAAATAAAATAAAAATTCGATCACTTTAGGCTTTGATCGATTTGACCTTGGAAATATTGACAGATCATATTCTAAACATCCGTTCTAAGTTTTTGGTCAGATGCCCTTCACAGTATAATCTATGTGACGTTACGTTCATTACACCCCCTAAATATCAGCTCAACAACACCGAAAATTATAGGCGTCGTCCTTAACCATGAAGGTTACGCCCTCTACTGAGGTAATAGTAATACTAAGCAATATAATACCATATTCAAATATTTGCGTGTAACTCCTACATCCAAGTACATACAACACTATATTTAAGAACGCTATCAACATATGTGTCCTTCAGGAGCAGGTATATACGCCCAAGAATACAATTATTTCACACAAAAGTCAATATATATATATATATATATATTGGTCCTTGTTTTGGGGGTTTGAGATTTTTTAATTTGTTCATTTTATGGTATAACCCCTACAATACGATCACTCCCATTATTTATTACATCAGAAGTCACGATAGTATAATGTAGTCATCTGGTGGCTGGAAAAAATAATGCAATAAATGTGGAATGTTTATAAAAATTTACATGAAAAGTAACTTAAATTTTTAGTATTTCTCGTTACCCAGATATGATTGGGAAGCAATGTTTTCATAAGTTCACTTGTATGTAATATCCACTGTATAAAGATCCTACGATTCTACGGGACCTATCAGTAGGCTCGTTTTTATATGCCTTTTGAGCTATGGCATTCTCATTCATCCGCACAACATGGCCTAGCCACCGTAGTGGCTGCAGCTCAATACGACTGACTACGTCGATGTCCGCGTATAAATTGTAAAGCTCGTGGTACATTCGACGCCGATATTCACCGTCGACGCAGATCGTGCTCTCTTTACTAAAAATTTTCATAAATCTCATTTTTATTTATCTTACAAATATCGAACAAACAACATTTTAAGATCCTGCCTGCGTTCAATTCGTTAACCAAAGTCTGATAAATACCAGTTCGAAAATACAAATATATATATATATATATATATATATATTTTTACTTTGGAATAAATTTATTGCAGTTTTGGCATAAATTGCTATGCACACACAGCAATACAACCCATACATCATGGTGATCAGAAAATGTCTCTACATATATTTTACAAAACATTTTATGGTCCCTCAGATAAGAGCAACGCAAAACATTATTCGTAGCAAACGGTCTATTTGATGTCTGTACAACCATTATGTAGTGTCAGTGCAACCACCTACATTTACTTGTAAATGCCATTCGTTTTGCGATGAAATCGATTGTTGATGTTGGCCATTTATTGTTCAACACTACAATTGTCAGAAAAGAGAAAATAAAAAACCAACGAACATCTATGGGAAGGAAGAATGGCCACTGTTGTCCAATGAAAATTATGTATAATGGAAATCAGGGAACAAAAGAAAATCTCGGGTTAAACGAAGCATTCAATACAAATCGCATGGTTAAAGGGATGAAGTTTGTTAAATCCATTGGCCATTTTAAATGTGGGCAATCATTCGAATTAGCTTGGATTTGTTCTGCAAAAGAATACAATTGCGTATTAGCATCATGTTTAGAATCATTAAAAACCAAAATATAAAATCGCAGTCCATTCCGTTGGAAACCGTGACTAATATAACCAAATATTAGGCGATACCGTTAGATGGGGGCTGTTCCAAAACCATCCATTGGGAATAAAGAACATTTGTATTACAACAGAATGACAAAATTAATATACGATCCACATCATGGTGGAGTGTTTGAAAATGTTCCATATGAGTCAAAAATATACCGCTGAAAGAACTATAACAAATGTCCAAAACGACACTCAAATAATGAGAAATATATTCATTTTCAAATTGTTGCACTTTTTTCTTTACCACAAGAACCTCAGAACCAACAGAAGAAATTATTCCAATTTACACACACACAAACCCAGTGTAAATTTCAGTGCTAATAGTGCGCATTTCCTGTTGCTCCTGAGGTAATAAACCATAATCAAAACCAAAAGAAAATACCACAAATTAATTATATTTTTTATTTACTACCATCGCCAAAAGTTTTAATTGAGGTTCCAGTTTTGTTTGTAACTATTGAGGCTATATTTCCACGTTGGCATTCATTATAATTATGCATTCAATACATGGTTGCTTGTAAATTGTATACAAATTTAACCCATTGTATTATTGATTTATTTACGGGAAGTATTTTTTAAAACCAGTGAAAAAGTACATAAATCGGTCAGAGTCGATATGATACCCTACACCACTTTGGACATACACAAAAATGTTGTGTCCTTTGAAAAGGCGTAGGGTCTTTACATAATACAACAGCAGAATTTCGTTTCAAGCGGACAACTAAAATAAATATATATGGGAGCTATAACTGTGTCTGAATCGGTTTAAACAAAACTCAGTTTAGACTCAACCAGCCGAACTGTTCAAGACCGATGGTCAGATGCTAATCAGGAGAATGTATCAACTGATTAGTACAATTTGCTTAGATGAATGAGTCCCGTACATAAAAACAGGAGGCATGACGATATGTGTCAACTATAGAGAAATTAATATCCTCCCCTCGCATATAATGTGCTATCCAGCATGTTGTGTGAACGACTGAAGCCAATAGTAAATGACATCATTAGACCATACCAATGCGGCTTCATGCCTGGCAAATAGACCAGATTTTCACTCTGGGCCAAATGCTGCAGAAGACCTACGAAAACACATCGACACATTCTACCTATTTGTCGACTATAAAGCCACATACGATTGCCCAATCCGCTCAAGGGTTCTTAAAGCCATGTCTTTGTTCGGCATTTCTGCAAAAATTAATACGGCTATGCAGAATAACTTTAACTGGCACATAATTAGCATTTAAAGTCGGAAAGGACCTCTCGGAGCTCTTCAATACCAAACAAGGATTCAGACAAGATAATAGCTTGTCGTGTTGAAATCGGATAGTCCGTTTGCATGTTATTATATGCAAATGAACTATCCTATTTTTTCGATACTTTGTAAAACCTATAGGAAGATGAGATCCATTGGTTCACTCCTTCTGGTACCTCCCCCACAAAGGGTCAAAGTTTTAAATATTTTCAAATCCAATATCAGCTTAATGGAATGTCAGATTTGACCCAAACTTTGCACAACCTATTACCTTTACCAAGCCTTGATTAAGTTTGAATATGGAACTCATTGGTTCACTCCTTCTGGTACCTCCCCCACAAAATAGTCAAAATGTTCAATATAAATCTAATATCAGTCTAATGGAATATCCGATTTGCACAACCTAACCAAACATAGATCATGTTCGATGGTGGGACCCGTATGCCCTCTCCTCTGGTACATCCTACAATAATAGTCAATATTATTATTTGTAATTCAGAGAAGAATGGAGTTGGCCAACAGATGCTACTATGGTCAGAGTAAACATCTCGAAAACAAAAACACCACTCGCCTGAACAAACTCGCACTCTACAAGACGCTGATAAAGCACGTGCTTATGTACTGATCTGAGGCAGGGGTACTTCCGCAAACATATGAGGCAGCTAATGAATATTTGAGAGAAAGATTCTTCGAGAAGTCTATGGGCCGAACTGCGTCGACGGTGAATATCGGCATCGAATGAACCATCCACCAATTCTCGGGCATCGACATAGTAAGACGTGTTTAGCTGTAGCGACTATGTTGGCTAGGTTATGTTGCGATAATGGATGAGGATGCCGTACCACAAAATGCATATAAAACCGACCAACTGATGGTGCACACAGATGGCGAAATCCACGGATTCGATTGAAAGATCAAGTGGAAGAGAACATTTCAAAATATGTGTTTTCGAACCGACGCGCCAGCAAGTACGTAAGCCTTGCTGGCGTAAGCCATTTTCAACACAAATAATTTCTATCATGATTCTACGGCATGTTTTGATAACTTTTCTACATTATAAATAAAAATTACCATTCCAGTGAACTTTCTGTCAAACCAATAATGACAAAAAATATTTTAAAGCCGATTGGAATAAATCATTAAAAAAGCACGATATTTATATTCATCTAATATATAATTTTCCATGTATTTGCCAGACAAGAATTATCAATTTTCTTTGTCTTAATTAACAGCATTTTATTTTAATAAATAGGGGCACGTGTTGTTAATGGGGGAGAAAAGAAACAGGTGTTGCCCCCTAACTAAAAAATGCCAAAATAAACAACATTTGGCAATTTAAATTGTCAACAATAACGACAAAGATATTGCGATGAGTGTGTTTATTTCACTTTTCGGTTGTCGAATGTTATGAAAGAAACTTTCATAACGAGTGTCAGCTGTTACGGAGATACAAACCCGAAACAATGAAATAATAATATGTAAATTGTTTTAAATGTGTCAATGTGAAGCGAATCTGCATTGTGGGATTTTCATAATATTGAAAGCTTATTGAAAATTCAAGCGTAATATACTGTTACACCAAGCTGTGAAGGTGATGTTACCATTCAATTTAGGTTAAATGTTTAATATTAAATAATTTTCCACTTAGTGAATTTATTTTCACAACATTGGAAAGTAATTTAAATATTAGTAGAAAAATAATATAAATATTAAATTTGTATTGCTCTTACTGTTTATATATAACTTTAAAATTAAGACCAAATCTCTGGTTGGGTTGCCACCTGTTTAATATTACATGTTTTAAAACCTAATATTTACACAAGTAAAAGTTTTCTTTAATTGTTATGGTATGTCGTAAAAGTTCTTATAATTACCATAATTAAATTCAAAACATTTAACTTTGTGAAGGGCTTGGAAAATATTTGAATGAAAACAGAAATAACCAAACAAAATATGTACGGCATTATGATGTACCTGTCCTTGGAGTAAATGTTGTTTACCTTTTTTATGTTAATTCGTAAAAAAATCAAATTATTAAACAGTCCATCCTTTTAAATAACATGACTTTTGAATTTCATATTTTTACATAAAATTTTTACATTTTATAAATTTGCATATAGGCACATTCTACTGTAGTTTGTTTGTAAACATTTTGTACATAATAAAATATATTTCACGGAAACCTCTACAACCTTCAAGCATTCTTTAACAAACATTTTAGATATGCAAGAAACACACAACTTGAGATGGTAAACCTGGAAGGAATTCTAATTATTATGAAGCGTCAAATGGAATATTTTGTTTTTACGAACGTTTTTTTAAAGAAGTTCATAAGATAAACAAATATACACGTTCTTCTGGGATTGACAATAATTCTAGTAATTAGAAACGACTATTGTTATTATGTTTTAGTGTGTTTGTTTTCTACATCAATGAGTCCTCGTTTAGTACTCATGAAATTTTATGGAAATTTCGGCAACATTAAATGCATGGGGAACAGGAAAAATAAAGCAGATCCCGTGGACCCAAATTAAAGATCAAGTTTTAAAATGAGGAACATGACTTATGGTAGTCCAGATCACTGTTCGGCTTAAATATATAATTGGTTATATATTGTATACACGATTACCTTATAAAAGAATCCAGGAAATGCCATATTATTTGATTTGTTTGATCTCCAATTCCTACCACTGTTCTTATGTTGCTATTGTCTGATAGAATATATATTCCTGTATTTTATGTCATACCCATGATGATGGGTGGTCTATTTAACCTGCTGGTGGTCTATTTAAAACTGGTCCCAAAGTTAATTCACATTATTCCATCGTTTCGATTTAAATATTCCGTTCACGTTTGCTATTTTTATCATTTTATCAACTACAAAACACAAAAACAGATTCTACGAATGAAATGCGATTAGAGTTCAAGGTCACATCATTTAATTAGATCTAGGAATAAAATGCAATTAAATATTGTTGCAGACACATTCAGTCAATTAAAGCACAAAAAGAGAATAGTCATTATTTTCTGTATTTGAAATAGAAATGTTCTGCATAGCCTTTAGATAACAATGACATAGGCAGGCGCCTGTGGGGAAATAGAAATTCAAAGGACTGATTATGGCGAAGGTTGTAATAGAAATATCCACAAATACATCTAATGTTTTATATGATTTGGGTTATTAAAATTCCAAAGTTAGAAGAAAGGACATATCCATAGTTAATGAAAGGATGATAAAATCAGACAAAAATATTTAGGGGATCTGTATCTCAATCTAAACCGATTTAAAAAATTAACATAGGCTAATATGTGCTTAACTGTAACGAGTTGCTCCAATTTCAATTGAGTTCGTCCTTGTGCTAAATTTCATCCAATTCGGGTCATAAATGAAATCTGTACCTTTTTCACAAGAATACATCGACAGATGGACGGACTTAAATCGACTCATAATATGATTCTATACACGGTATAAAAACAAATAAACCCATCGTTAAGATCGGCCGGGCCTCCGACTTGAAGTGGACATTCAGAATAACTAAAACCGATCATGTCATTCAAAAGATGCAGAGTGGGCTAGTACTTTCAACATACTAAAATCTGACCAGTTAGCGGAGTAGTATTGTCGGACGGGGCGACCATATGATACCCTACATATCTACCACGAAATTACAACTTTCTGCGAATCTATTTTCAGAGCCTGGGTAATATTTCGCGATATTTGCACTCCCTTGACCGATTAGAGGTCAACAACTTCTCTGTGACATATTTTCCGAATCATCCTTTCCCAGAGTACATTTTTTTTATTTTACATAAAAATGTTTTTGTTAATTTGTCCCACTAAGTATTGACCGACGATGCTCGGACCAACTGTGGAACTTGAGAACTATAGCTTCGAAGTTGTCTTAGATGTTATATACCTTGGTACCGCCATAAAAAACAAACTTGACTAGTTTTGAAATTCGGAGAAGGAATATGTTGTCCAACAGATGCTACTATGGTCTAAGTAAGCAGTTTAGAAACCTGACAACACTCGTCAGACCAGACTCACGCTCTATATCGATCTGAAGCATGGATACTTGCGCCAGCAGATGAGGCAGCACTTGGAGTGTTTGTTTGTTTATGGGCGGATCTGCGTTGACGGTGATATCGCCGTCGAATGAACCATGAGTTCTACGATCTTCTCCCGGACGTAGACATTGTCAGACATATCGAGCTGCAACAACTACGTTGGCTAGGTCATGTTTTGAGAATAGATCAGGATGACCCACCACAAAAGCCATATTAAAGCGAGCCAACTGATGACTCACGCAGAAGGAGAACGCCACGAATTAGATGAAAATTTCAAGTGAAAAAGAACATTTTTGAAAATGGTCTTTTAGATTGGACTGCAAGACCGACGCGCCTGGAAATCTTTTATAAGATCGGTCTATGGAATAAATGTTCTGTCACAAGCCAGCTAAGTAAATAATTATCATTACTGTCATCCATTGTGTCATCTGGATTGAATAAACGCGAAAAATGTTTGCGGTCCATTTCATCCCCGAAATATAATCTGATCATCATTGAAAATTATAGTCGCCGTCCTTGACAATAACCATGTAAAATTCACTAGCCATCACTTCGAAATGTATACTCTGTGATGTGATATTTGTATAACTAAATGATATCAGAGTACGGAATCAACTTTAAATAATTAAGTAAAACTCCCACATCCGAGGAGATAGGGCAATAAAACGGGTATCAATTTAGTGGACAACAGACTGAAAGACGGAAATCCATAAACCAACTCAGAATCTGATTCTATGCATATCAGCACTGTGGGTCTACCTCGTTTTCTTTTGCAGCCTCATATTCCAGTGTCATCCCTGTTTCATTACTGTTTGTTTGCCATCCATATACCCAATGTTGAGCAAACACTTCTTTATTCCATAATTACTTGCTTTAATCACATCACAAATCAGCTCCTTCGGTTTTTCTTTCTACACTACAACCTATATCAAATTGCAAATAACTTTTCGTCCTCTTTAACCATAACGTTTTTTGGAACTATAACCAAAAAACAACTCTAAAAACACAACTACAATGGTAATAAAATAATTAACTTAGCTTCTGGTTTCATTAAACGCAACTATTACTTTCCTACTAGCTATGATCAGGCTATGAAAAGTACAATAACACGGAAGTTTACAAACACGAATTACTTTTGTATACAAAAAAGCTCCTACATTAAATGTCAACTGTGAACAAATTATGTTTATTATAATTTACTACTACCATAAGCGTAACAATGGCAACACGTGCCCACAAAGGGGAAAAATCCTGGCAAATACACAGCAATAAAGTAAACGTTAAGCAATTATCGTTGTCATACTTGTCTTGTTGTAAATTAAGGCAGGTGTCATATTTAATACAAATATAGCTTCGGTTATAATTATAATAATAAATATCTATAAACACATATGAATATAAAAGCTTCAGGTAATTGGTTGTGACGTAGAAGTGTGCTGTTCCTGTATTCTGGAAAAAGGATGAAAAATAGGAACAACATGGAAGAATCGTGCCACTGCTACGGTAAATCAAACTTCGGAAATTTGTATGCTACATTTAAAAGTGATGAAATTAGCAACAAAGGCGGTGATAATAAAGGACGGCCAAGTAAATGGGCGACAAATGGATGAGAATATGTTTTCCTGGCGTAAGAAGCACTTGATAACATTGCTCATCACGGTTTGGTATACAAACTGATGGAAATTGATTCAACCGCTCCTTCAAAGAAGAAGGTCGTTCAAAAATTGTTGTTTTGTCAAAGAACATTTACAGACCGTTAGATATAGGCATCCTTGTACAAATCCCTAAACAAAGGTTTTATAAATTTTGGATCCATATATTTTTACACTGTATATAAAAACAGTAGAAACGTGGTTAAGTTCATCGTTTTTATACCCTCCACCATGAGGTAGACATTTCAAATACCTGTAATCGTTTGGGATTTTTACATATGGCGGTCTATGTCTTGTAAATTTTTGGAAGGAGGATTTGATACCTAATGACCGTCAACTCGGTTAACTATTGAATTGAGGCTATCCCGAAAAAATGGGTCAACATTGAGAATTATTGGCAGTAATATGTGTTATACAATCATAATTCAAATACACGAAACTATAGCCAATTCGGTCAAATAGCGTGCCCAAACTCCCTAAGGGACTGACGTAAAAAGTAGACCAATATTGATAATTTTTGGTAGGCAGATTTACTATCCAATATAAAAATAATGTAGAAACATTTATGTATGGAACTATGAAGGATCAATATGGGTATTTTTAAGGGTTTAAAAGCGTTATCTTACCTAAGTAGCGGTAATTTGAAAAATATATTTTCGGAAAATATATCGTAAAAAAAACCTTATTTCCTGTCAGTTTTCATTATTATTTTTACATCGATACCATACAAAGGTGCCGCTTAATTTTCGCTACATCATAGCAAAGTCCTCTGGATGTAATGGGCTCTTTGCAATTACCTAAGGATTCTCAGAACCAAAGCTACGATAAGTTTGTTAATTAAAGCTGGCAAATGAGCATACATTAATGTAAAAGCTTGTAACTTTTGAAGACGTAAAGACTTGAAATTTTATGGATACCTTCTGAGAAGTGATAGGTTCAATGTAATAAAAAAAACATTGAGCGGAATCGTATAGTTGGACGGGGCAGACCATATAATCCCTACACAACCACCGCCGAACTATAATTTTCTGTATAATTACTCCGAGTCTGGGCCATTTTCTCGATATTTGCATCCTCTTACCCTATCTTTCTTACCCTATCATATTTTCCGAATAATTTTTTTTCGGTTATTTTAAACACAAATTGTTTGTTCAGGTGACCCTCTAAATATAATTGGTCAGATCCATAGAAAGCAAATTTTGCCACTATTCACATAAAAGTCTGGGTCCATTCGGCCCGATAAATATTGACCGACTACATCAAAACAGTCATGCTTTTTCTCAGGCTCTCTTACTGGTGTAAAATTTCGTGATATTCGGGAAATAATTGTGCCCTCTAGAAAGTTGGTCTAGGATCAATATTTAACCACACTCTTGGGGCTGCACAAAGCTATACTACCCTGACCAAATAGTTGTGTAGGGTATAACACATTTTTATACCCTACACAACTATGTTGTCAGGGTATTATAGCTTTGTGCAGCCCCAAAAGTTTGTAACGCCGCGAAATATTGGTCCTAGACCCACCTTTAAGTATACCGATCGTCATATCTCGACTAGCTGAGTCGATCTAGACATGTGTGTCCGTCCGTCCGTCCGTCTGTCCATTATAATTTGTAAACACGATACAGGCCACAGTTATGGACCAATCTTCACGAAATTTTGCATGTAGGATGGGTTCTGGCCAATGAAGACCCCTATTGTTTTTGGGAAAGATCGGTTAATATTTAGGGGATGAAATGGACCAAATACTAAATTTTTGTCGGTTTTTCTGGTCGCTCCAGAGGCCGCAATAATGGCTCGAACATCTTGAAATTTTGCATGGAGAAGGGGATCAGGCCAAAGAATAAGCATGCATGTTTTGATAAAGATCGGTCAATATTTAGCGGGTCAAATGGACCCTGACTTTTGTGTGAAAAATGACAAAATTTGTATTCTATAGCGTATATATTTGTCCCTGATGGACATAGACCCGAGAAGCTGATTTTATATCCGCGAGGAGTGGTTGACCTTTAAATTAATACCAATTATATTGTTGTATGTGCTCGGATGTGGGAGTTACACCCAAATATTTACAGGTATCTCCGTATACGTATATTATTTAGTAACCCATTACCATACTGGAGGGCGGAAATATAGCGCTGATCGCTTTGAAATGTTCCATGAGGTTCCAGTTATGGTCAAGGACAACGCCTATAATTTTCGGTGATGATCAGATAATAATTTTGGAATGAAGTGGACCGAAAACTTAACTTTTTGTGTTATTTTCGAGTCGATTTATAGACCATAAAATAAAAGCCGAAGGAATCTGGAATCTGGACAATAGCTGTACTGAATACTCGAAATATTCGGAAAATATGTCACTGTGAGGTGCTGTTTACCTCTAATCGGACAAGAGGGGAAAATATCACTAAATATTGCCCAGGCTCGGAATAAACATCCGCAAAAAATTTGAGTTCCGTGGTAGTTGTGTGGGGTATCGTATGGTCGGCCCCGTCCGACTATACTGCTCCGCTCACTGGTTAGATATCGGTTTCACGGGTATGGAGAATAAATATTTTGGTAGATGATTTCGATAATATGTATGTGTTAAGCAAACCATTTTAGTCGATGTCAGTTTTTTAACTGAAAGGAAAATAATGGGTTTACAACTTAGTTTAATTTTGAAACCATAAATTGGATAACCCCTTACAATTACAGCAATAGTAAAAGTTACCATATTTGTTGAACAAATATTTTATAAACATATTTTTTTCAGCTCTGACATAAATAACTATTTTGATCGATTTCATCCTTCTGTAAATTTCATTATAATAATTGGCAAATCATGTTGGCCAATCTATTTAAATATGATGTATGGATGACAGTTGATTACATATGCCAAATGTTGGGATAAAACAAATTCGATGTCAGTATTCAAATAAATGTCAATCAGCGTATTATTATAATATGTTATGTGAAAATGACATTTATTAAATACATATTTTTTATGAATAATAATAATAATATATAAAAAATAAATAAATAATAGAAAATCATTTTTGTTCAAAATAATTTTTTTAATGAATCATAATTGTAGTAATGGACTTAATTGCATAGTTGAAATAAACCCAGTGTTGAAAACATTTAATGATGGCATTTGAAATCAATTTAATGATAATTCCATTTAAAAATTCAATTAAGAAATTACATTACGGATTCATGTACAATTTTTGTTAATTTTATTGCTCAATTAAGATACAATTTTAACAATTAACATAATACCCACATGTTGACAATCGTGTAAATAGAATTCAATTAACTACGAACAAAATGAAACAACACATATCTGCTAAGAAGGAGTATCTGCATTCAGTATTGAGCTGTGTTCTAAAAATATACCAACAGTGAGTTTCTTTGCCACAGTGATATTTAAATGGGGAAATTTATTGTTGTTCTTGTAATGAAAATGAGAATACTTATCGTATGTAAATTGCTGTTGAAGGTAGTGGGTAATGAGTTGATTTTAAGCAGGTGTGGTATACAGCAATATGTGTAGGTTTATAAACAAATTGCTTACATAGCGTTTGTCATGAGGATAATAAGGACTGGGAATGCGATAACAACAATTTTCAGCAAGGTAGAACTAAAAAGTCTGCCTTTTTATACCAATTAATGTAAGAACATCGCCACATTTCTGCATTGACGCTTCAATACAATTTAATTTAATTCCTTCGGAACATATGGATTAAATATTTATTGTCATTACCTAACATTACGATTGGAAAGTTAGATTTGTATACCCTTCGCCACACTGTGGTACAGCGCATTATGTCCCTGTGTGTAACAGGCAAAACGAATCGAGATAGACCCATGGTTCCTTTTGAGACTATGCATAGAATCACTTTCTGAGTCGATTTATGCATGTCCGTCTGTCTGTCCGTCCATGTATTTTTGTGAGCAAAGTACAGATCGCATTTAGCACAGCGTACTGAATTAAGTCTAGAATGATGGAAAAGCGAAATTTTGTAAGTGGAGACGATTTAATGTAACTGACGCACCAGAGCCCCTACATATCTTTCGATTCCGACGAAATTTGTCATAGCGTAATGAATTAAGTCAAGAATTATCAGATTTAGATATAGCTCCCATATATATTTTCTTCCGACTTTATGTAAATTGTACACTAAAGACCCATAGTTTGTCCGATTGGCACACAATTTTGTACAATGTACTGAAGTTAATATAAATTAATATCTGGCAAGTTTCGTTGAATCGGTTTAGTTTTTGTTATAGCTTCCATATATATTTGTCCGATTCACAATAAATTTTGCAGAACGTATCAAATAGAGTCTAGAATGACGTTATAGCTTCCGTATATATTTCGAACGGGTGTCTGATTGAGATTTGATTTTGAACCCATATCTAAAATCGTGTATTAAGTTTACTTTAATAAGATTTAAATAAATTAGCCCATTGTATGCCAACGACTCTAAATCTGTCCTAATGTAATGAAATTTAGTATTTAACATATATATGGTTTCACTTATAGACAAAGACGGTTCACTTATAGACAAAGATCACATATTAAAGTTCATTAAATTTCATGCCATTTTCCTTGGAAAAGGTGACGTCTGTTAGGATACATATGTAGAATATACCTGAAGGATATCATATACACCTAATTCTGTTTTTATACGATAGAATGGTTCCCGAGAAATTCGTGTAAAAAAAATCGTGTAAAAAATATACTGGCCAAGTATAAAAATAATAGATTGGTTCTAGACCTCAAAAAATAAGTTAAAATTAGACTAAATAATATAAAAAAAATATTGTTGTAGTTATTTTAAGAATTTATTTTCGTTTTAATTTATTAAATAAACTAAATTATAATAAAATAAATTAAAATTTAGATTTCATAAAAAAAAATACCAGAAATTCATTGCCAAACCAGTAAGGAAAGTAGTAAAGTCGGACGGGGCCGACTCTAGGATACCCTTCACCACTATGGGTACATTAAACAGGACTATTAACATGAAATTGGATGAAATAAAATATGTGATATTTATCTAAATGTGAATCTACCTAGATTTGTCCATAAAGTGTGTAAATCGACTTCAAACAAATATAAATAGGTCATCCGGTTGACTATGTCTGTACTTCTAGAAAACGCAACTACGTAATTCTATGCTCAATTTTGTACGTTGTGCAAAATTTGATGTCAATCTGACTAACATGAGGAGTATGATGCCCAATTTGCTTGATATCGGGCGAAAAAATATATGTAAGCTATATCCACATATTAAGCGATTTCAAACAAACTTGTCACAGGTTAGGTTATACTTACTTTAGAACGTTTTGTTCCTATTGGTTCCTTGGTGCGTCAATTACATAAAATCAATCTATAATAAAATGGAGCTATATCTAAATCTGGACCGATTTTCACGAAACCAGGCAGACAACACTCTAGGCTCAATTCAGTACGTTATGCCAAATTTCGTGCAAATCGAAAGATATATAGCGACCTTGGTGAACCATTTACATGAAATCGGACGAAACTATATGTGGGAGCTATATAGAAATATGGACCGATTTTATCGAAACTTGGCAGACATCACTCTAGGCTCAATTCAGTACGTTGTGCAAAATTTCGGGCAAATCGAAAGATATATATGGATGT
>NW_026876921.1:0-20659 GCF_032173495.1 Musca vetustissima | reverse complement strand
ATTCTTCCCAATTATGTCAGGATAGATCTTCATGATCTAGAGAGAGAGAGGTCCGAAGGTACGAGTTTGAATTTCTAGGCCTTTAAGACAGACCTGAACAGCATTCATACAGATCAGTCAAACAGTCAGTTATTGTTCAACAGACTGTGTGATCGAATGAATGATATACTCGGAAACCATCCAGACAGACACGACTAAACACAGCTACGATTATGATGGTATCCTCAATTCCTACTGGGCACGATACCTATCACATGCCAGGTTGCCACTTCTCTAAGGAAGGGTATATGGCCAATGGATACAAAAACCTGTCATGATAATGATCTGCTAATAGTGTACGGTTTAAAGTGACAAAGCCTTTAGTGTTAAGAAGTTAGGAAGTGTCTGTCGGTGTTGCCGACAGATACATACTCTCAGCCTATGGTTTGCAGAAGTCAACAGAATTATACACAGGTTTCATTATTCGCTTTACATAAGGTATATGTTTTTATCAAATGATTGAGAATTTATGGATAGTTACCAGAAAAGGTCGTTCTGGAATCCCCATCTTGGGTTCAAATTTACGTTTAGAAAAATATAAGGATTTGAAAAATTTGGATCAAATCAGACATTCCCTCTGTGGGAAATGTACTAAAGGAAGCGGACCTATATGTCCCATCTTTCAACATTATACATGGTTAAAATATTAGCTTGTGCAAAGCCGTTCACATGATAATATAAAATTAATTTTCTGGAAGGAATGGGCAGATTTTTCCCATCTTCGAACTTAATTTGAAGTTGAAAGAAATTTTACGATGTTCAGAGTTCGTAAACGGACATGCCGTTAGCCTAATGTTGGATTTATAGAATTTGAATTTGTTGACGCCTTCTTTGGGAAGGTGCCTGAAGGAGTGGACCAATGAGTCCCATCTTCCAACTTGAAATCAAAGTGTATACACCCTCATTAGCCATAAGGCTGAGGGTATAAAAATTACATTCTATTGCGTTGCATTTATCATGGAATATAGAGTCGAGAGAAGTTGCTAACGCATACCGTCCATTTTGACCAGGAATTCGTGTGGGAAATAGTCTTTTCAGGCAACTATTCCCCCTTTATAAACTTAATACAATTACAGCAGAATGGATATATTATTACAGCCTCTCACTAATGGTAGAGGGTATAATAAAATAAAACTTCTCCGTAACAATTTTCCATACTATCATTGTTATGCTCAAGTATCTTTTTCTAACGTATCGTCTTAAGAAAACCAAACCGAACACACAGAGCAAAATAAAAAGAAATTGTACAAGAAGCTAAAAGGAAGTAAATAAGAAATATTGTTTGTTTTACGGAACAAAAATGAGATTATAAAACAAATAGTAACTAGATTTATGAACGTACACCGAGTCCTAAGACAAGGAAGACCATTTCCTACATATTTATATATGACCATAGATTTTGCTGTGGTATGTTATCTCCCACCCTTATTAAGTATGCTAAACACACACGGATGCCGAGATTTCCGCTCATAAGTGCTATTTGTTTTAAAGGGGAAAAAACGAAGTGAAATATTAAGATTATGTGGGGAATATGATGTAGCTAAATTGCATAACAATTTCAAAAAGTGTATACCCATTTTTGAGATAATACATTAAATGAAATAGATGAACTCATATAGAGACCACAGGTCTTTATAAAGACCAATTGGTCTGTATAGAGACGATAGGGGTTTATAAAGACCAATTGGTCTGTATAGAGACCATAGGTCTTTATAAAGACCAATTGGTCTGCATAGAAACCATAGGTCTTTATAAAGACCAATTGGTCTGTATAGAGACCATAGGTATTTATAAAGACCAATTGGTCTGTATAGAGACCATAGGTCTTTATAAAGACCAATTGGTCTGTATAGTGACCGCAGGTCTTTATAAAGACCAAATAGTCTGTATAGAGACCACAGGTCTTTATAAAGACCAATTGGTCTGTATAGTGACCGCAGGTCTTTATAAAGACCAAATAGTCTGTATAGAGACCACAGTTCTTTATAAAGACCAAATAGTCTGTATAGAGACCACAGAGACCAATTGGTCTGTATAGAGACCACAGGTCTTTATAAAGACCAATTGGTCTGTATAGAGACCACAGGTCTTTATAAAGACCAATTGGTCTGTATAGAGACCACAGGTCTTTATAAAGACCAATTGGTCTGTATAGAGACCACAGGTCTTTATAAAGACCAATTGGTCTGTATAGAGACCACAGGTCTTTATAAAGACCAATTGGTCTGTATAGAGACCACAGGTCTTTATAAAGACCAATTGGTCTGTATAGAGACCACAAGTCTTTATAAAGACCAATTGACTAATTCATCCGTTGAACAGTCCCCGTGTTGATATCGCCCTAAAAAGTGGTTATATTCAAATTATTAACCACATTTCCCTATCCCATAAATCTGAAAATAAAACATAAAACTAATAAAAATCTTAATAAACACCCTTATGAAATGGCTACAAGCCTTAGGCAATAACCCCTCTTCCACCCCTAAAATCCCTGCTCCCCCCACGTTTAATCACAGATTTATGTAGATTTACCAGCCATTAAACCAATATTTATATTCATCACGTCTCGGCTACACAATAATTTTTGTATTTTTTTTGTACTAATAAACATTTAAGTAAGCAATTCATTTGCACATTTAATAGCTACTCACACGCGCACTCTCAACATACACATACACACTACATTAAAAGGACATTACAGAAATATGAATTCATCTTTACCAGCATGCATGTGCAGGCATTTAAATGAGGGATCCTCTTTAGTGTTGCGTACGAAAGTATGTGTGCCTTCTCTGTCGTCTTATATTAATTAAGTAAATTGACAGAGAAGATATTTATCCTGGAGCTACTACCGGTACCACTACACGAACATCTTCGACGACAGCAACAAACAACCAAACTTATGAAACTAAGCTGGAGGACACTTTGGACAGTTTATTTACACACTTGAAGAAAGGGAAGGTTACATTGAGAGAAAAAAAGTGAAATGAAAATATAATCCCAAACATCTAAATGAGCTTCAAGTGGAAATAATATCAGACGATGCGAAATGTTTATATCCTCCTATATAAATAAAACTTTTTGGAAGAATAAAATTCATTATAGTGGCGAACCAAGTTTAGAGGTATCATAACCTAGTTCTGAGGTAACAGAACCATGTTCTGATGTACCAGAACCTAATTCTGAGTTATCAGAACCTAGTTCTCAGGTATCAGGTCTGTGTTCTGAAGTATCAAAACAGAGGACGGAGGTATCAGTACATAGCTCGTAAGTATTAGAACCTAGTTCTGAGGTATCACACCTCAGTTCTGAGAGAGACGTTTCAAACATAACTTCTGGTGTATCAGATCTAATCTCCGAGGCATCAAACCTAACTCCCGAGATATTATAATTTAATTCTGAGGTATCAGAACCTTGTTCTGAGGTATCAGAACCTTGTTCTGAGGTATCAGAACCTAGTTCTGAGGCATTAGAACCTATTTCTGAATTCTGATGAATTTTTTACTGAGGTATCATACATCACTCCTGAGGCATCAGAATTTAGTTCTAAGGTATCCGAACTCAGTTCTAAGGTATCCGAATTTATTTCAGTGGTATCAGAACTCAGAGGTATTAAATCCTAGTTTTGAGATATCAGAATCTATATACCACAACTCAGTTATGAGGTATCAGACCTTAGTTGAGAGGTATCAAAATTCAGTTCTGAAGGATTCTTTGCACTGAGATATCAGAACTTGGTTCTGAGGCATCAGACCTCAGTTTTGAGGTATCAGACCTCAGTTTTGAGGTATCAGACCTCAGTTCCGAGGTATAAAAACCCTGTGTTTTCAGTACTCAGTTCTGAGGAATTTTTTCTACAGAGATATCAGAATTTAGTTCTGAGGTATCAGATCTCAGTTTTAAGTTATTAGAACTCGCTTCTGCAGTATGAAAACCTAGTGCTTAGGAGTCAGAAGCGATTTCTGAGGTATTAGATGAAAGTTCTGAGGTATCAAAACACACTTCTGAGGTAGCAGATCTCACTTCTGAGGTATCAGACCTCATTTCTGATGGATTTTGTTTTCAATGGGGTATTATAATTTGGTTCTGAGGTGAGTTTATTAAAAACCCGGAAGGAAAGAGGGTTTTTGAGTTAATTATACCTTACACCACTATGTAGTCATGGTATTATAGCATTGTGCAGCCCCAAGAGTTTGTAACGCCGCGAAATATTGGTCCTAGACCCACATTTCTGTATACCGATCGTCATATCTCTACTAGCTGAGTCGATCTCGACATGTGTGTCCGTCCGTCTGCCCATTATAATTTGTAAACACGATACAGGCCACAGTTATGGACCAATCTTCACGAAATTTTGCATGTAGGATGGGTTCTGACCATGGAAGACCCCTATTGTTTTTGCTAAAGAACGGTTAATTTTTATAGGATGAAATGGACCAAAAACTTCATTTTTGTCTGATTTTCTGGTCGCTCCAAAGCCCGCAATAATGGCCCAAACATCGTGAATTTTTACTTCGAGAAGGGGATCGGGCCAAAGAATAAGCATGCCTGTTTTGATAATGATCGGTCAATATTAAGCGGGTCAAATGGACCCTGACTTTTGAGTGAATAATTACAAAATGTTCATTCTATAGCGTATATATTTACCCCTGAAGGATATAGTTCCAAGAAGTTTATAGTATATCCACGAGAAGTGGATGACCTATAAATTGATACCAATTATATTGTCATATGTACTCGGATGTGGGAGTTACACTTAAATATTTGCAGGTGCTTACGTACTCAAATATTATGTAGTAACGGAAATATCGGGATCCAGTTATGGTCAAAGACAAACGCCTATAATTTTCGGTGATGATCAGATAATAATTTTGGGATGAACGGGATCGAGAACTTATTTTTTTGTGTTTTTTTCGAGTCGATCAATAGGCTACAATTGAAAGCCGAACATCACAACACAACCCACAGTGAAGGGAATCTGGACAAGTAATGAGAAGGGCTGTACTGAATATTAGTAATATTTGTTAACCTCTAGTCGGTCAAGAGGGTGCAAAAATATTGCGAAATATTGTCCATGCTCAGAATATAGAACCAAGGAAAGTTAGATTTTCGTAGAAGTTGTGTAGGGTTTCATATGGTCGGACCCGTCCGGCTATACTGCTCCGCTCACTGTTTTTATATGGTACAGGGTATTATGGTACAGGGTATTATGTCTTTGTGCATATGTTTGTAACAGGCAAAAATAATCGAGATAGACCCATGGTTCCTTTTGAGAATATACATAGAATCACTTTCTAAGTCGATTTATGCATGTCCGTCCGTCTGTCCGTCTGTCTGTCTGTCCATGTTAAATTGTAAACAAAGTACAGGTCGCATTTATGATCCGAATTGGATGAAATTTGGCATAGGTCACTTATTCGGCCCAAGGACGAAACCTATTGAAATTGGGAAAAATCGGTTCAGATTTAGATATAGCTCCCATATATATATTTAACCGATTTAATGTAAACGGTCCCTATATATCTTTCGATTTGCACGAAATTTTGTACAGCCTAATCATTTAGGTCTAGAATGATGTCTACCAAGTTTCGTAAAAATCGGTCCAGATTTAGATATAGCTCCCATATATAGTTTCGTCCGATTTCATGTAAATGTTGCCCCTAAGTCCCTATATATCTTTTGATTTGCACGAAATTTGGCATAACGTACTGAATTAAGCCTAGAGTGATGTCTGCCAAGTTTCGAGAAAATCGGTCCAGATTTAGATATAGCTCCCATATATAGTTTCGTCCGATTTCATGTAAATAGTGCACCAAAGTCCCTAAATATCATTCGATTTGCACGAAATTTGGCATAACGTACTGAATTGAGCCTAGAATGATGTCTGCCAACTTTCGAGAAAATCGGTCCAGATTTAGATATAGCTCCCATATATAGTTTTGTCCGATTTCATGTAAATGGTGCACCACAGTCCCTATATATCCTTCGATTTGCACGAAATTTGGTACAGCCTAATCATTTAGGTCTAGAATGATGTCTGCCAAGTTTCGTCCAGATTTAGATAGATATAGCCCTTTTTATTATAGATTGATTTTAAGTAATTGACGAGCAATTTCATGTTAATAGTCCTGTTTAATACACCCATAGTAGTGAAGGGTATCATATAGTCGGCCCCGTCCGACTTTACTACTTTCCTTACAGGTTTTTGGAATATTTTTGTTAAACATATAGTCCTTTTACAACGAGTTCTTGTCCTCCTTTCTCGTCTGTATTTTCTCGAACCCTGAACTAAATAGCACGAGACGAGATTTTTTTGATCCCCAAAAATTAAAAAAAATGTCGCTTAAAATTTTTAAACATAAGAAATCCATATTTGTATGTTTCCATCATCCTTTCTCATTTGTACCCGATTCTTGCCTAGAAAACCATATATCTACGAACTTGTAGAGTATAAACTAATGTCAGAATGGTCTAAAATTATCACAAATGAATCTCGATATGCTAAATATGTTAATAAAATTAATTCCTGGGAGATATACCGGGATCGATAAATTTTTGAACCGAATTTTCGGACAATTTGTATCCCATTGTTATATTTCACGTATAAATTTTAAATGATATCTGTGCAGCTGCATTTTTATCTCTCATACATATGAAGGCTCAATACTCAATCATTCAAATTTCAAAATTTCAAAATTTCTTCCAGTGTGTCACCTCATTCTTCAGGTATGAGTTGCTACAAAGTTTTACATTTACTAATGAAGTGACACATACTAACACACCGTATATTCCTTAGGCGCTCACACATACAACACATATGTGCTATAAGAAAATATTTCACTCTCTCTCTCTCACTCGTGCTCTATTTACAAACATTTTACATTCTAATCATGTCTCAAATTATATATTTAATTATTTTTTTCAACATATTTTTCGTTTCGTTATAGCAAACAACTTGTTTTCTGAGGAAGATTTGAAGTTAGAGGAACAAGTATTTGACTGAAGAGTAGAAAAAAATCTGAACACACACAAACAACTATTGACAGTGAGGATGCAATGCTGTGACTGATATGACGACAGAAAAAAGTTGTTTCAAAGGCATGTTCTGATATCTTTTTTGGTTGGTTGTTAGTTTTTTGTTTGAAACTGACATGTTGTTAGTAGTAGTTGTTGTTACGGTTGTTGAAGAACATCTGTAATCGTAAAAATAAATCTCTTTGAAAACCGACAATAGTAGTTTTTTAGTTGTAATTTCGTATACCATTTTGGCAATATGGGATTATGCTATAGTATGTTGAAGAATATCCTCAGATTATCTCTTGAGCAGGTAGTAAGGCTCATGGCTGAG
The DNA here is from genome assembly GCF_032173495.1 of Musca vetustissima. Taxonomy (NCBI): domain Eukaryota; kingdom Metazoa; phylum Arthropoda; class Insecta; order Diptera; family Muscidae; genus Musca; species Musca vetustissima. The sequence continues at coordinate 13,272 of NW_026876921.1, read as the reverse complement.
AATATTAAGAAACGATGAAAACGTTTGAATTGGAATTTTATTTTTAAATAAATTCTTTGAAAAATAGTTTTGTGAAATAAATCATTTCACAGCCTAGGAACTAGGTCAATTAATTTAGTTTGTTTTGTTATACGTCGTGTCGTCAAGAAATTCTGACAAGGATGTTATTGCTTATAGGTGATTTTGTGCCGAAATTACCTGGAGTCTTGAAATTGGGAAATGAAATAACTGTATGATTACTTATGTGTACGAAGTACTTATGGATACGAAGTACTTATGGGTACGAAAAGTACTAAACCTGAAATTTGGATTTCAGATTACTGTTGAGGATTGAGCTAGAGAGATAGCTTTGAAAATGCATATGTATATGTACAAAATGTACTGAACTGCACTAGATTTGGTACAATATTGGAGTAATGATTGCTGTTGGAGTGTAAAATTGAGATATGGAAGTATAGTGCTTATATGTACTAAATGGTACTATATTTAGTACAACATGATTATGTGTGAACGGATAGACCTGGACTCCAGAATTTAGCAAATAAAATTATTTTTGGAGTGTAGGATTAAGGTAGTTTAGGAAATTCTTAATTGCCAAATATGTATACCCTACACAACTATGTTGTCAGGGTATTATAGCTTTGTGCAGCCACGAATATTGGTCCTAGACCTTTAAGTATACCGATCGTCATATCTCGACTAGCTGAGTCGATCTAGACATGTGTGTCCATCCGTCCGTCTGTCCATTATAATTTGCATGTAGGATGAGTTCTGGCCAATGAAGACCCCCATTGTCCTCCTATTTTGGAAAAGATTGTTTAATATTTAAGGGATGAAATGGACCAATAACTTTATTTTTGTCGGTTTTTCTGGTCGCTCCAGAGGCCGCAATTATGACCCAAACTCCGCGAATTTTTGCATGGAGAAGGGGATTGGGCCAAAGAATAAGCATGCCTGTAAAGATCGGTCAATATTTAGCGGATCAAATGGACCCTGACTTTTGTGTGAAAAATTAAAAAATGTATCCTATAACGTATAGATTTACCCCTGAAGGGCTTAGACCCCAGAAGTTGATAGTATACCCAAGAGGAGAGGTTGACCTTTAAATTGGTATCAATTTTATTTTCGTGTGTACTCGGATGTGGGAGTTACACTTAAATATTTACATTTGCTTACGTACTCAGATATTATTTAGTAACCCATAACCACACTAGAGGGCGAAATATACCGCTGATCGCTTTGAAATGTTTCGTGAGGTTCCCGTTATGGTCAACGACATGCCTAGAATTTTCGGTGATGAAGTGGACCGAAAACTTAATTTTTGTGTGTGTGTGTGTTTTTTTGAGTCGATCTATAGGCCCCAATTTAAAGCCGAACATGACAACACAAGCCACGGCGAAGGGAATCTGGACAAGTAATTAGAAGGACTGTACTGAATATTAGTAATATTTGTTGACCTCTAGTCAGTCAAGAGAGTGCAAATATCGCGAAATATTCGCCAGACTCAGAATATAGAACCACACTAAGTGAGATTTTCTTGGAAGTTGTGTAGGGTATCATATGGTCGGCCTAGACCGACTATACTGCTCCGATCACTGGTTTCAATTTGTTTTTGTGCGAAGGGATATGGCTGAAATTTGGAATTAAAACTAATGTTGGAATGTAGGATTGAGATATGGATGTAGTTTTGACAATTCGTAATAATGTGTACTAGATGGTAATAAACTCAATATTATATGTAGGAATATAGGTGAAATTCGGAATTATAATACAACAAATTATACATTATATAATATTTGTTTTGTATTCCCTTTCAGCATACGAAGTTGCGGGCACTTTTCTAGTATATTATAATAAATGAGACCTGCATACATACAAAGAAAGACCGACGGACATGTCTGACTAAGGTAAGATGTTAGACCCATTTATATTGGTTGCGTACATACATAAATTATTGCACACATAAATTATTTATAATTTCAGGAAGTATCTATTGGAAAATACGGTTGGTATTTTCAAAATTCTTTAAATGAGACCCAACTTTCTATGGGGATGCTTCATAATACCAATAAGTAGGATCGAGGTTATGTCAAAACATTGACATGTTATAAAATTTTTTACAAGTACGACTTTTATCGTCTGATAACCAATTTGACTGCATAATTTGATTACAACTTAAAAGTGAAGACGTCGTTTAACAATGAGGTGGACATTTAAAATACTAACTAGTAAGGAATATTTAAAAGTCGGGCGGGCCGACTTTATGATACCCTTCACCACTTTGGGTACATACAAGAGATGCTCATTTGTACAATATCCTATAGATATACATTTAAGCTAGTTTATTATTTGGTGCACAATTTGCCGAAATTCAGGCGAAAATATAGAGCGGATCTTGGATGTAGGTATCAATCCAATAGACTATGTAATTGGTGCATCATTTGCATAAAATTCGACAGAAATTTGTATGGGAGCTATACCGCAATCTAAACCGATTTCAACCAACCCTAACACAAAACATTCTAGACTAAATTCCAAATTTCGTGTGTATGGAACAATCGTAGGATCTTCGGTTCTTCGTTAACAAAAAATCGGAAGAAAATATAAACAGGATATATCTAAATCTGAACAGGTTTTCACAAGACTTAATACACGTCACTAAAAACTTTATTCAATGCGCTATGCAAATTTGAGTCTCAATCGGATAAAACAGTGGGAGTGTGGCGCACCATTTACATAAAATCGGACGAGGCTATTTATGGAAGCTATATATAAATCTGGACGGATTCCAACAAAACTTCGCAGATATGAATCAGGACCTAATTCAGTACGCTGGGCTAAATTTTGTATCAATCGGGCAAATATTGGGTGTTTGCTAAACTATTCACATAAAATCGGACGAAATTATATATGGGAGCTATATCCAAATCTGAACCGATTTCAACAAAACTTCATGGACGTCAACCTGTAGTAGTTTCAGTACGGCATGCAATTTCGTCACAAGCGGACAAACTTTGACAGTTTCGTTCACCATTCACATAAAATTGGCGAAACTATATACCTTAATCAGAATCGATTTTAACAAAACTTTGTATAAATAAATTTGGACCTAACTCATTACGCTGAGAAAAGTTTCTCTTCATCGGATAAATATTGGGAGTTTGGTGCATATATATGGGAGCTGTATCTAAATCAGAAACGATTTTCTCCAATTTCAATAAGGTTCGTCCTTTGGCCAAATAACTGCCCTGCTCACAAGAATATAAATAATACTCTTTGAAAACGAGGTACCAGATTGCTGGCAGTAAAATTACATGTTGAAAAATTCAACTAAAATCTTCTACATACTAAAATTGATATGATGTTTATATATGGATTATGTCAAAACCATATGGAACATTAAGACCTCGTGTTCTTACTTTTTTTTAAAAATGGTGGAAAAAATATACAGTGAGTGTAATAAGTATTTTGCCTCAATACAACTTTGACAAAATTCCAATATATACGCCTAAAGCCAGCATACTAAAGTAAAGTGAATTATGTATGATGGGATATGTTTGTGGACATATTTAGATCTTATTTCTGCAAGAATCACTGCGAAAGACCTGGTCTAGAAGATATCGGCCAAAATCTATACCAACCCAAAAATGATTATCACAAAAAAGTATTTTGCTTTTTATACCCTTCACCACACTGTGGTACAGGGTATTATGTCTTTGTGCATATGTTTGTAACAGGCAAAAGGAAACGAGATAGACACATGGTTCCTTTTGAGAATATGCATAGAATCACTTTCTGAGTCGATTTATGCATGTCCGTCCGTCCGTCTGTCTGTCTGTCCATGTTAAATTGTAAACAAAGTACAGGTCGCATTTATGATCCGAATTGGATGAAATTTGGCAAAGGTCACTTATTCGGCCCAAGGACGAACCCTATTAAAATTGGGTCCCTATATATCTTTCGATTTGGACGAAATTTGGTACAGCCTAATCATTTAGGTCTAGAATAATGTCTGCCGAGTTTCGTGAAAATCGGTCCAGATTTAGATATAGCTCCCATATATAGTTTTGTCCGATTTCATGTAAATGGTGCCCCAAAGTCCTTATATATATTTCGATTTGCACGAAATTTGGTACAGCCTAATCATTTAGGTCTAGAATGATGTCTGCCAAGTTTCGTGAAAATCGGTCCAGATTTAGATATAGCTCCCATATATAGTTTGGTCCGATTTCATGTAAATGGTGCCCAAAGTCCCAATATATCTTTTGATTTGCACGAAATTTGGCAAAACGTACTGAATTAAGCCTAGAGTAATGTCTGCCAAGTTTGGAGAAAATCGGTCCAGATTTACATATAGTTCCCATATATAGTTTCGTCCGATTTGATGTAAATGGTCCACCAAATCTAAATATCTTTCGATTTGCACGAATTTTGGCATAACGTACTTAATTGAGCCTAGAATGATGTCTGCCAAATTTCGTGAAAATCGGTCCAGATTTAGATATAGCTCCATTTTATTATAGATTGATTTTAATTGACGTACTAAGGAACCAATAGGAACAAAACTTTCTGAAATTAGTATAACCTAACCTGTGACAAGTTGGCTTGAAATCGCTCAATATTTGGATAGAGCTTCCATATATATTTTCGCCCGATTTCAAGTAAATTGGGCATCAAACTCCTCATGTTAGTCAGATTGACATCAAATTTTGCACAACTTATAAAATTGAGCATAGAATTACGTAGTTGCGTTTTCTAGAAGCACAGACATAGCCCAACGGATGACCTATTTATATTTGTTTGAAGTCGATTGACATACTTTATGGATAGATCTAGGTAGATTCACATTTAGATAAATATCACATTTTTTTTCATCCAATTTTATGTTATAGTCCTGTTTAATATACCCATAATGGTGAAGGGTATCATATAGTCGGCCCCGTCCGACTTTACTACTTTCCTTACTTGTTATTATTATTTTTGAAAAAATCGTTATAGAACATACGCTCTGTCTTTTTATAGTTACCATTGCGTGTAACCACATAATAAAAGCGATTTGGCGATGATTCCTATAAACCACGGCATTTTTTCGCGAATATTTTCTCACATTTACGTTCAATACATTTTCCAGCAATATTTTATTTAATATTTGGTAATTTCTCGTCCTAATCTCAAAGTGAGAGTATTAAATATAGTCGTCGCGGCTTCAAAACATCCCAAATAAGGTTAGAATAATAAAAAGGAGGCTTTGCAAAATATATCGCGAGGACAGGACCTTAAAAACTATTAAAACCAAAATCCGACAAACAAATTATTTAAACAAATATCGTGAAACGCCATTTTTCTGACTTTGAAAACTTTATGGTCCATTAATATTGATCTAGGAACCAATATATGCGATGAAAATAGCAATGATGAGGTCAGATTCAAAGATATGAACGGTTTTGTGGCAATATAAATACATCTTATTTCGAAAATAAATAGATCGACCAGTTTATTCACTGCTGCATTTTATTCGAAACTGATGGTGTTAATCGGAGATAAAATACAGAATGCGTATTCGCCACCAGCAACCACAGTTTTTCAAAAGACAAAAGGATTTGACGAATAATGATGTTTTCTCCCAACTTCATGTATTGTTTTTTATTACTATTGCTTTTGAACTGTTCATATCTTTGAATCTGACCCCCTTATTGGTATTTCCGTTGCATATATTGGTTCCTAGATCAATATTATTGGTCCATATTGGTCAGAAAATTTGGGTTTCGCGAATTTTTTTTAAATAATTTGTTTGTCGGATTTCGGTTTTAATAGTTTATAAGGTCCTGTCCTCGCGATATATTTTACAAAACCTCCTTTTTATTATTCTAAACTTATTTGGGATGTTTTGAAGCCGCGACGACTATAGTTACTACTCTCATTTTGAGATTAGGACGAGAAATTGCCAAATATTAAATGAAATATTCCTGGAGAATGTATTGAACGTAAATGTGAGAAAGTATTCGAGAAAAAATGCCGTGGTTTATTGGAATCATCGCCAAATCGCTTTTATTGTGTGGTTACCCGCAATGGTAACTATAAAAAGACAAAGCGTATGTTCTATAATGAGTTTTTCAAAAATAATAATAAAAAGCAAAATACTTTTTTGTGATAATCATTTTTGGGTTGGTATAGATTTTGGCCGATATCTTCTAGACCAACAGGTCTTTCGCAGTGATTCTTGCAGAAATAAGATCTAAATATGTCCACAAACATATCCCATCAGACATAATTCATTTTACATCTTTAGTATGCTGGCTTTAGGCGTATATATTAGAAATATGTCAAATTTGTCTTGAGGCAAAATACTTATTACACTCACTGTAAATAAATCAAAACTTCTGCCTAGATCTACCATCCAAAGATCCGGAATACAAAAATCATAGATCCTTCGGTTGGAAAATTCGTCTAAAATGGTACCGTTATATGGAGATTATGCCTAAAGGAGGAACGATATTCATATGTGGTGGATGAATGTTTTTGTAAGACGATTTGAAACTCAGTAGGACAAAAAATATATACAGGGCGAGATGAAAAAACTGCAACCAACTTCAGACTGCTGTCTAAGCCACTCCAATAGCTGTTAAAATTATTCCAGTGACAGCTCATTATTTTGTTACAAGCGTACGAAAGCATTTTGGTGAGAATTTTCCAGAAAAAAAGTAATTCGTGATGGAATTCAATCGTATAGTGTAATTTCCTTATATTTGGCTGGAAAACCACAAGCACTTAAATGTGAAATCAAGAATGTGGACGGAAGAAAACAGCAACATCAGCAGAAATGGTTTGAAAAGCAAAGAAGCGACTTGTTCGAAACCCGAATCGCCGTGGGTGAAAAATGGCTCGTGAAATATGGAAAAATGAGCTCGGGGTAAAGCCATTGAAATTCCAAAAAGAGTAAGAACTTACAGCCTGTTTTTGTAAAATTCGAAACGAAACAATTCGAACGAATTACTACCAAACCTTTATTTATGTAACAAAATGTTTCTTGATTCAAAACAAAAATAAATGACATATTTTTCAAAACCAAGGAGTTTGGTCGTAAGTCACTCGAATTCGTTCGTTTATAATTTTACAAAAACAAGCTGTTACACCGCAACAGAAAGAAAATAGACTCAAAAGAGCTAAAGAGTTGCTTCGCTTGGCCGAAAGTGTTGAACTGCCGATTTAGGTTTTCTCCGATGTGAAAACATCCATTATCCAACAATTTGTAACAAACGAAATGATCGTGTTTACTTGCCAAAGAGGTCAGCTGAAAATGTGCACCTTCGGTTGGCCATCAGAACTCAAGCGCCGGCCATGGTGATGGTGTGGGCCGCCATAACAGCCGATGGTCGCTCTCCGCTCGTACGCGCCACCCAAAAATGGTTACAAAATGATGTTCCTCGCTTCATTTACAGCGCACAATGGCCACAAAAATCGCCGGATACCAATCCGTTAGACTGTTGTTTCTGGAGTATTTTGGAAAACAAGGTTGGCAAGCGCTTCGCAGGGAATGGACCAAAATACCGCAGAGCAACATTCGGGCAAGGTGTGACGGTTTCATTGGCCGGTTGAAGGCCATACTTCGTGCCAAAGGTGCCCAATTCGAATAAATCTAAACATATTCTAAAATTTGATCCTATTTCCGACATTTTTTGCTCTTATTCAATAAATTTAAAAACAAATTAAAAAAAAAACAAAATAAAAATTATGGCGTTTGACTTTGTTGCAGTTTTTTTATCTCATCCTGTAATTCGGTTAGAACCCGTGTATGAAAAAGAAGGTGCTATGCCTGTGCAAAATTTCGAAGCGCTATCGTAAATATTGTGGTCGCTATCGTGATTTCAGCAAATACACAGTTGGACTTCTCTAAATCCACCGACTGACACTATTTTATTTTATAGCTTTCGAATGGGTCAAATGTTTCTACTAAAGATATCAATTTAGGGCTTTTTATCGTTCCTGCAAATGTTTGTAGCTCTGGATGATATAGGGCCATAGGGGGCAACTATGCTGAGTTTCCCTTAAAAATTCATCCATTGAGCTTATCTTTGGAAATCGTTGAAATTTGGAATTAAGGGTCGAATTTCACTTGCCGTAGTTCCCCTTTATGAGAGTATGCCAAAAATTATGCTAAGCGGATGGAGAATTTGAGGTGCAGTCGCAGTCAACATTTACATGAAAAAATCTTCAAATACGAAATTATTTACTATCGATTCAAATAGAGTTTTCATGTATTTTCCATAATTTTTCTATAGTTCATAAAAAATCTTATTTTGTTCACCATGGCGTATTATACATGTTTACGGTAATCATACGTTGCGATGTCCTATGCCATATGAATATGATCACGTTTTACCACAAATTAAAATAAACATTTTTTCTGAAGTATAAAATCGCTATTTTTAATGTCACCGCAAACACATAGCTAAATATTGTTCCTTTTCTACTGCAACGCTTACAACTGCAATCTAAATTTATTTTCCATTTTAATTTAAAAACAAATTCTTCTTAAAGATTATCCCCCGCAAAAACTTACCTCATAAAAATAGAACGAATTCAAATTATCATCGTCCTCCATCATACCCGTTACGCTGGTTGTGTTATTCCTGCTGTTTCCATTGCCATTGCCACTGACAAATACCGTGGGCAGGAGATCACCTTCAAAGAACACAGATCCTGTTGAGGGTAACATAGTTGTGGGTGTTGATGATGATGACGACGATGTACTGGACGAGGTCATTGCATAGCTGATGTTTAGCGGGTAGGAAGAAGAAGCTGGTGTCGTCGGTGGTAGTGATGCTGCTGCTGATGCAATCATGGCTGCACCACTGCCCACCCTGCTGCTATTGACCAATGTTGAGGTTACAGCTGTTACTGCTGACGTTGTTAACAACATGTAGGGGGACCGTGTTGAGGTAATGGCATTACTGGCAGCTGTTGCTGATGTTTTCATTGGGGTTGCAAGAATTTGTGAAATGACCGGTGTAATGGTATATGACGATGGGAATGTTGCATTCGATGTTGTAGTCGTTGTTGTTGTTCCCACATTATTAGCGTTGTTCAGTTGAGTGTTAAAAATTTGCTGCTGAACATTGTCATCCGCTACCATTTTGAATTGTTTATCGCGTGTTGTTCGTTGTTGTCGTCGTCGCTGTAGTAGTTGTGGTAGCAGTTGTTGTTGCTGATGTTTTTGTTTCTGTGGTTGCGAATAGTTTGTGTGGAAAAGTGTTTGTTGATACAAGTCTGTTGTTGGTCGTGGTATTTTCAACCATTGGTCATTGTGATGTGGTTTTGGTGTCACTGGTGCCTCAGCGTAGTTAAACATGGTATTTTCACGTGAGTAGTTATTTGATATCCTAGTGGAACGTTTTGATATCAAGTGAGCATATAATTTTGAGAGATTGGATTTTTGTTGCTGATTTTCTAATGCTTTCGAAAAATTTGAATATTTTTCGTCGTTGCAATAGTGGGTAATGAGGTCTGGACGTATGTAATGTATTGTTGTTAGGCTCAGCAGAAGACAGTTTGATTGAAAATCAAGCATGGTGTCATTCTTTGGTCCAAACAAATTTCTTCAATTGGGAAGAATGATTTTTGGAATCTAAAAGAGATAGAGACATAGAAGGGTTTATATTATAGAAAAAGTAAGGATAAGAAGACGAAATATATTAACAATATATATATATATATATATATATATTATCAAACTTAAATCAGTCTACGTGGAGTATATCCTTAGGAGAGGAATGTTTACAAAAATATAACAGATTTTCAAACGCGTAAAGGTTTCTCAAGGTAAAGGGTAGAGTAAAGCGTGCATTAAAAGAAAATCTAAAACCATAAGCCGTTGATTGTTATTTTCATTTTATGACCAAAAGGGGCTGATTTAAAAACAAAGAAATGTCATAAGGCTTTGATTAAAAAAGCTAGTAACATAAGACATTATTTAAAAAAGTGAAAAAGCGTTAAGTTTGGCCGGGCCGAACTTGGGATACCATCCACCATATATATACTGACAGGTACTAGAAATGAAAATATAGGGAACATACCAAAAAGTGGACATATACCGACATTTCTAAAAACGAATTATGTAAACCATAATACAAATTTCAGAATTTTTAATGGATAATTATACCCTCAGAGTGTATACACTTTAATACAGTGCAAATGTGCATTATCGAAATATTGGTTCTAGACCCCACGTTTCTTTTGGACCAATTCCGTTTCAAAAAATTTAGATTTCATCCAAACTTAACCCTCCTTATTATTTCTTCCAAATTTAATTCTCGGTCCACTCCTTCTGGAACCTCCACACTGGGCTAGGTCTAAATTCGGGCTATAGTTTTTTTTTTTTTTTTAATTCATTTATTTATTTATCATTTTTATAATTACAATAGAAATATCGCTCCGCGCCTAATAAGGCAATTTGGAGCTAGTTGGCAACAATATATGAAAAGTTATTTTTAACAAAACTATTCATTTATAAAAGTAAAAATATATATATATATATAATTATAATTAAATTATAGTATAGAATAATTATAGAAGCATTTCTACGTTGGATAGTAGAAACTGTCTGAGCCTTATTTTAAAAATTGACAAAGATAAACTGTTTCTTACAAACTCTGGTAACAAATTATATTCAACGCAGCCGGAGTAGTCAATTCTCTGCCTTGTAGTCTCAAGGCGACATCTTGCAATTCTCAAATTTGTGGAGTTTCTTGTGTTGAAAACATTTGTGCTATAAGATATAGATATGGATCTGTTCCCAATATTATGCGTTGCTTTGTAAACATATACTAACAGTTGTTTTTTGTATATCCCACGAATCGGCAATATTGTTTTAGCATAATCTCGATAAAGCGAAATAGTATTGTGTCTTGTGTTAAGATTATATACACATTTAAGTGCTTTATTCTGCGCAGCTTGTAGAGATTTAAGTTCATTTGTTACCTTATGGGCATATACAATGGCAACATATTCAAGATGACTATGGATTAATGCTTGATAAATCATAAGTTTAGTTTTTTCCTTCAGCTTTCTTTTAAACTTATATAATATGCCAATGGCAGTGTACACCTTCGACTTTACGTATTCTATATGATCATCCCATTTAAGATTACTTTTTAGTTTAACTCCTAAGTACATTATACTGTGACTTTCACTTATAAACTCTCCATTTACAAAAATACCAAATTCATTATTTAGAGAAAGAGAGAAAGGACGAAAGCGCAGAAATTTGGTTTTAATTGGGTTCAACCTAAGACCATTAAGTCTAGCAAATTCGAATATCGCGGCAGAATCTCTTTCCATCCTAATTTTTAATAAAGTTTCATATTTATAAGGATAGAATAATGATATGTCATCCGCAAACATTACAATAGACCCTTCGAGTTCGAGATTATTTATGTCATTTAGGTGAATAATAAATAAAAGTGGCCCTAAAATACTACCTTGGGGAACACCATAATTCACATTCGAGATAGAACTTTTTGCTTCGCATATTTGCACAAACTGCCTCCTTCCATACAAAAAACTTCTCAATAAGTCATTGTCCTTGCCTCTCACACCATAATATTCCAATTTTCCTAATAAAATATCTTGTTCTACAAGATCAAAAGCTCTGCTAAAATCGTAGAATATTCCCGCTACACCAAAAATCCCAGCATCCAAACCCTGACATATATTATTTACAGCCCTTAAAATAGCTTCATCAGTGCCCCCTCCCTTCATATATGCATACTGCGTTTCATAAATTAACCTTTGATTTTGGAAAAATTGCAGTAATTGTGTATGCATTATCCTTTCAAAAATCTTATCTATTGAAGACAGAAGCGCTATAGGTCTGTAATGTTCTGCTGACGTTGCTCGAGGAATCTTTGGTATCGGTACCACCTTATGGAGTTTTAAGATATCAGGATATATTCCTGTTGTTATCATGACATTAAAAATATTTGCTATATATGGTATTAAAATTTCAGACACTTTTGTCAAAAGTTCAAACGTTATGCCATCCTCACCGGGACACTTCACTTTCCTCATATTATTAATAATATCCTCAACATAGGTAATAGTAACTCTTTGAAATTCAAACCGGGATGTGTATCTCCTCAATGATCGTAATTGATTCCAATGGTCGCCACGTTCCTAGGTATGCTATCTTTTAAAACATTTACAGAGTCCAAAAAGTTGTTATTTAATAATTGACATTTTACTTTGTCGTCATCAATAGGCAAACCATCATTACCAGTTAAAACAACTGTTTGTTTACGGGACCTTCCCAACACATCATTTAAAAATCCCCAGCACTTCTTTGGATCACCAGCATTTCTCCCTAAATTATTTTCAAAAAAGTTGTTCGTACATATTCGTTGAGCTTTTCTTATAATACGACAGACCCTTTTTAATCTTTCATTAATGCCTGAATCCCTTCTTGACTTCCTCCTCATTTGCAATAACCGTTGCTTCTCTTCCATCAAGGACCACAAGTTATTATTTATCCAAGGCGCTAGATCATATTTATTTTTCCTATAGGATTTTGAAACCGTCGCATTTGACTTTACAGCATTTTTTATAGTATCAATTAGATTTGCTGTCATGATTGAAGGATTTTCATTTTCATGCGGTTCATTGATATTTTCCTCCAAATTGCGTTTAATGTTATTATAATTTAAATATATATATTCCTTTACATACGATTCTGTCATTTTATAATTCGACTTCATCCTACAAAATATTAAATTATGATCACTTAACATCCACTCCACAGCCTCCACTGTCAATGCATTGTGCATATTCGAAAACACATTATCAATACTTGTACCACTTATAGGTCTAGTGACCAAATTGTGACAAGATTCAAAATCGTACGAATGAAACAGATTTAACATATCAACAGAAACCGTACTTCCATTAATATCAATATTTGAGTCCCCCAGGACAATAGATGGAACTTCTCCCATGAAACACAACCTCTCCTCTAAAATATCCAAAAAGATACTCACACTACATTTTGGAGATCTATAGAATGATATGATTTCACACATTTTTCCACACACCTTGAGATTAAGTAACTGAATATGAATAAGGTTTACAAAGTCCCCGCTGCTTAAAAAGCGAATGGAAAATTTAAACCATTCACGAACATACACCGAAACTCCACCATATCCATCACTTCTACAACTGTGAACAACATTGTAGTGTGGTAACGAGTATAATTGCAAACTATCTTCTTTAAACCATGTTTCA
>NW_026876920.1:0-20286 GCF_032173495.1 Musca vetustissima | reverse complement strand
GAGTTTTCTATAGACATGCTGAAAATAAGGGTGTCTTTATAGACGAACGAAAGAGCTGAAGGCTAACCAATCTTTAAAGAAGACGAAGCCAACCAGTCTTTATAGACGAGTCGAAGGCCCGGGAGACTTTATAGGTGTCCTGCAGGCCATAGATGCTTTGTAGACAGCATGTAGATCAAAGAGTCATAGACTGCGCCTTGCATGTCAGGGAGTCTTTGTAGTCCAGATGTAAGTCAGTGAGTCTTTATAGGCAAGCTCAAGGCCAGAAAATGTTTTACGACTCTGTAGGACCTTTTTACAAGGATTTCTAAAGAATATTTTTTAAGAATATTTTTAAGAATATTTTTTTAAGAATATTTCTTTTTTCAAGTTGCCCAGAAGGATATATATATATATATATTTGTTTTAAATTTTAATTTTAAACAAAAATAATTCATTTTTTCCCATTTTGCAGAACGATGGCTTCATCGATTCCTGTTATACTCAAGTCATTTGGTATAAACTGCCAGTGGCCGAGAGAAAAATGCTCCGTATGATGTTAATGATGACACAAAAAACCGGAGGACTAACCGTTGGGGCGGTCATACCCCTTACCATGAATACCGGTCTACAATTAACGAAGATGATTTACACCATGACAATGATGTTGATCAATTTTATTGACTAATCGAATAATATGTCCTTAATTCTTAGTGAAATAATTTCTTTAATAAAATGCTTAAATAAAAATAGATGACCTTTTGGTCTTCTAAGGATATTATAAACCCCGATTTATGTCCTATATTCCACTATAAAAAGTACTACTATTAAAAAATCCACACCTTCTGGGCTACTTGAAAAAAATATTCTTTAAAAAATCCACGCCTTGGTGGCTACTTGAAAAAAATATTCTTTAAAAAATCCACGCCTTGGTGGCTACTTAAAAAAAATATTCTTTAAAAAATCCACGCCTTGGTGGCTACTTGAAAAAAATATTCTTTAAAAAATCCACGCCTTGGTGGCTACTTGAAAAAAATATTCTTTAAAAAAAATCCACGACTTGGTGGCTACTTGAAAAAAATATTCTTTAAAAAATCCACGCCTTGGTGGCTACTTGAAAAAAATATTCTTTAAAAAATCCACGCCTTCTGGGCTACTTGAAAAAAATATTCTTTAAAAAATCCACGCCTTCTGGGCTACTTGAAAAAAAATATTCTTCAAGGCATGGTTTTTTAAAGAATATTTTTTTTAAATAGCCAGCCATCAAGGCGTGCTTTTTAAAGATTACTTTTCTTCCAAAGCCATCAAGACCATCCAAGGCGAGGATTTTTTAAACGAATATTTTTTCTAGTAGCCAGCCATCCAAGGCGTGGATTTTTTAAACGAATATTTCTTCCAAAGCCATCAAGGCCATCCAAGGCGTGGATTTTTAAATGTTTTCTTAATGGTTAACCAAGCACGGAGTTTTTGAAATATATATTTTTTAAATATTTAACCAAGCCTAGGCTTTTTTCCCATTTTTTTTTTTTTTTTTTTTTTTTTTGCAACAAAATTATTTTCTAATTATCATATCATCCATATGTCAGGCGGTTCGATCAAAGGCTGTCAGTCAGATATATTTCCAATTAAATTTTTAGTTTTGCGTCAATTCCCGACTAATTGTTTTTCGACCAAACACTGTTCGCTTGGCATTCAAAGTTTAGCCTTAAAACGGAACACGAATACGACATGGCCAGAACGGTGCTAGAACGTTATAAACTACTTATTCGAATATTGCGTCTGTGTTCGGCATTGTGCGGTGCAGATGTCCTAGATCCGGAATATAAAGTCAATCTGCTGACGTGGATTGTTATCGCCTTCATAAATCTCTTTTATATATTTACTGGCTATACGATTTATGTAAATCTGTATGTCGAAGGCGAATGGACCAATGTCCTGCAGGCCCTGTGTATGGTGGGTAGTGCCGTGCAGGTGAGAATAGAAACATATAAAATGTCTTTCATTGGAGAGGTCCGTTTCTCCGTTCCAGGGCTTTTGCAAACTTTTGAATGCCATTTGGAATAAAAAATATTTAATTGAATTACTTAGCACTCTGGAGGCCATCTATGAGGAATACGATCGGAAGCATGTTGAATATCGCAAATGTCTGAACAAGAGCATTAATACCGTGGATAAATGTATAAAATCCATGGCTGTTGTCTATGCAGGTCTCCTTGTTGGAGTTATTGGGGTAATGCCATTCTTTCGACTTTTCTATAATCGGCGGGTCTTTGTTATGCAATTCCTTTTGCCGGGCATCGATCCGAACACCAATCATGGTTTTATTATTATGAATTTTATGCGTTCCCATGTGTGTGTGTGTGTGTGTGTGTGTAAGGTTTCGTATATATACGGATGTGTGCATTTGGTGTCTAAATTTCTATGAATTAATTTGAATCGATTTCCACGAAACTCAGTGCACATCATACTAGACTTAATTCAGTACACTATAACAAATTTCGTACAAATCGAAAGATATTTCGGGACTTTGGCGCACCATTTACCTTAAATCGGATGAAAATATATATGGGAGCTATATCTAAATCTTAACCGATTTTCACGCTATGGCAAATTTCGTAAAAATCGATAGATAGATAGATAGATAGGACGAAAATATATATGGAAGCTATATATAAACCTGAACCGAAATTTAACACACGTTTTTCTAGAATTAATTCAGTGCGCTAGGCCAAATTTCTTGCAAATCGAAAGATATGTAGGGGCTTTGGTGCAAAATTTACATGAAATCGGACGAAACTATATATGGGAGCTATATCTAATTCTGAACCGATTTTCACGAAATTTAATACACGTCTTTTTAGACTTAATTCAGTACGATGTGCCAAATTTCGTGCAAATCGAAGGATATATATTATTTAGATGAAATCGGAAGAAAATATATATGGGGCTTTATATCTAAATCTGAGCCGATTTTCACGAAACTTAGCACACATCAATAATTCGTACGCTATGCAGAAATTCGTGCATATCGAAAGATATTTACAATGGCGCACCATTTACCTTAAATCGGACGAAAATATATGTATATGGGAGCTATATTTAAATCTGAACCGATTTTCACGAAACTTAGCACAGATCATTGTAGACTTAATTCAATACGATATGCCAAATATCGTACAAATCGAAAGATTTTTAGAGACTTTGGTGCACCATTTACATAAAATCGGACGAAATAATATATCGAAGCTATATCTTAATCTGAACCGATTTTTCCCAATTTCAATAGGGTTCGGACTTGGGCCAAATAAGTGAACTGTGCCAAATTTCATCCAAATCGGATCACAAATGCGACTTGTTTTTTGTTAACAAAAATACATGGACGGACAGACGGACGAATAGACGGACATGTATAAATCGACTTAGAAAGTGATTCTATGCATATTCTCAAAAGGAACCATGTGTCTATGTCGTTTCCTTATGCCTGTTACCAACATATGCACAAAGACATAATACCCTGTACCACAGTGTAGTGAAGGGTATAAAAATGATAACAAATTTTGTCAATTTTGCTCTAAAGACCTAGGGAAAATCCATTCTAATCCTACTTGAATTCTCAGCTGTCCAGATCGTTGGGATCTTTCCTTGCAGCAGGCGCACCATGGCAAACTTCATATAACACGGCGTCAGCTCCTTACTAATTTTTGTTGCCCTCTTCTTCTTACATTAAGGGCCGTTTTGGTTCTTTTAAGATTCCTAGTCATTACGGAAGATTCCGAAGCAGAGCTCGTCTACTGGATGTTAGGGCAAGCTGATCAATGAATTCTTGTAGTAAACTTCTTCAACTGTCCCCAGTCGAGGGACTTCTTTCTATTTTTTATTAGCCGACAGAAAGCTCTTTTTCTTTTTTGCGGGTTTGGCATTCGTCTGATCTTCCGGAGACCTACACGCCTAGGAGGAAATTTAGATTGCGGTTTTAAAATTTTTCGTTTCATTTTGGCTAGTTTCCGCTTTTTGCCTCTTATTCTCATGTGTTCACATTGATGCCGAGATTGGTTAAAAGAATTTCAGGGGTCTTCGAATCCCTTGTCTGAGTTCCGTTAGTCATTGTTTTTTTTTCAGCATATATGATTGTAGCCTGTGCTAAATGATAGGACTGACATCTATCGCTGCCTAGGAACAACGTCTCTTTCAGTTTTAAGATGGTTGGAGTCCGTGCGTATTTAGGGGTGTAATTTTCCTCTAGATGGCGTTAGCTCTTGCCATCCTTATTTTTGTTTATACTCAGGGGTCCTCGGATGCCTTGTGTGAGTTTCGTTAATCATTGTATTTTTCTTTCTTATTTCAGCGAGGTAGATAATTGATCCGCTGTAGCTTGTACTGGGTTATGGGCCTGATATCTACCGTTGCCTAGATACAACGTCTCTATGAATTTTTGTACTAGGTGATGGAACTGACATCTATTGTTGCACAAGAACAATACCTCTTTGAATTTTGAGCCGTGTTTGGAGTCTTTACCAATATAGTAAAGACATTTTCCTCTAGATGGCGTTACTTCCTGTCATTCATATTTTGTGTAATCCTCATGTGGACACATTAATGCCGAAATTGGTTATGGAATTTCAGGGACCGTCGGATATTTTGTGTGAGTTTTGTTAATCATGGATTTATTTTTATTTTAGTGAAGTAGTTAATTGATCCTCTGTAGCATATAATAGGTGATGCGATTGACATCTATCGTTCCATAGAAGCAATACCTATTTGATTTTTTGATGTGGTTGGGGTCTTTGCTTATTCAGTGCTGTCGTGACCCTCCATTCATATTTAGTGTCTTCCTCATGAGCTCACGTTGATGACGAGATTGGTTACTATAATTTGAAATGTCCTCAGATTCCTTAATCATATTTATATTTGTGTTATCCTCATCTGCTCACGCTGATGCCGAGATTGGTAAATATAATTTCAGAGTTCCTCGGATCGTTGTTTGAGTTCCTAATCATCGATTTATTTGTTATTTATTTCAGCGAAGTAGTTGATTAATCCGCTGTAGGCCGTACAAGGTGATGCGATTGACATCTATCGTTGTGTAGGAACAACACCTCTTTGAATTTTGTGCGGTGGTTGTATCCTTTGTTTATCTAGTATTGAAATGTTTCTCTAGATGTCGTTAGTTTTTGACATTCATATATTGTGTTATCCTCATGTTGATGCCGAGATTGGTTAATAGAATTTTAGTCCTCGGATAGCTTGTGTGAGTTTCGTTAACCATTGGTCTTTACTTATGATGATTTATTCGCTGTAGCCTGTATTGGATGATAGGACTGTCATCTATTGCTGTCTAGGAACAACGTCTCTTTCAGTTTTAAGATGGTTGGAGTCCTTGCATATTTAGGGTTGTAATTTTCCTCCAGATAGCGTTAGCTCTTGCCATCCATATTTTTTTGTTATCCTCGTGTAATCACGACTAGATTGGTTAATAAAGTCCGTAGATCGCTTATGGGAGTTTCACTAATCATTGTTTCTGTTTTATTTCAGCGAAGTAGTTAATTGATGCGATGTAGCCTGTACTGCATGGCGGTACTGACATCTATCGTTGCCTAGGAACAACATCTCTTTGAATTTTGTGCCGTGGTTGGATCCATTGCTTATCTAGTGTTTTCTTTTTCCTCTAGATGGCGCTAGTTCCAGTCATTCCTATTTTCTGTTTTCCTCATGTGATTACGTTGATGTCGAGATTGTAGATTTAGTAGAATTTCAGGGCTCCTCGGATAGCTTGTGTGAGTTTCGTTAATCATAGTTTTATTTCCATTTCAGTGAAGTATTTGATTGATCCGCTGTAGCCTGATGATGGGACTGACACCTATCGCTGCCAACGAACAACGTCTCGTTTAGATTTTAACATGGTTGGAGTCCTTGAGTATTTAGTGTTCTAATTTTCCTCTAGATAGCGTTAACCCTTGCCATCCATATTTTGTGTTATCCTCATGTGATCACGACTAAATTGGTTAATAAAGTTTCAGGGGTCGTTGGCTCGTTTATGGGAGTTTTGTGATCATTGTATGTACTACATGATGGCACTGACATCTTTCGTTGCCTTGAATTTTGTGCCATGGTTGGATCCGTTACTTATCTTGTATTGTCGTTTTCCTCCTGATGGCGTTATCTCCTCGCATTCATATTTTGTGTTATCCTCATGTGCTCACGATGATGTCGAGATTAGTTAATATATGTTCAAGGGTCCTCAGATATTGAGTGAGATTCTATAATCATAGATTTTTTTTTCATTTTAGTGAAGTAGTTGACTGATCCGCTGTAGCCTGTACTAGGTGATGGGACTGACATCTATTGTTGCCTGGGGACAACGGATAATTAAATTGTTGCCATGGTTGGGATCCTTGCATATCTTCTGTCATTCATATTTTGTATTATCCTCATATATTGATGGTATATTGTTATTAAAAGATTAAGGGGTTTCAGTTCGGCATAATTTCTGATATTCGAAATAAAGGTACTTACATATTTAGTTCGTCTTCAAAGTCTTATTGCTTGAAATAGTCTTCCCCTTCATGTCGATGTTAAATACACCCGTCATAAAGACTCCCAACTCTTTAGCTTTCAGTTCGACTCTAAAAACCGCCTGTGCTTCCAATCTCCTATAAATATCCCCGCAACTTAATTCATTAATAAAAATGCTTCAGATATTCTTTAAAGTCTCCCAATCGTTTTCCTTTCGTTAAATAAATTGAGTAACTAGCCATAACATCAAAGGCCGAAATGCGAAGAATTTCTAACATATGGCTATGAGTAATAAAAGTCACGAATTGACATTTTAATTGAAAAATGCGATTTTCAATGCTATTAAAAATACAATTGAATATTGCCGCATTGTGTCCCATATTTTGGTATAATACCCAGTCCATGACACCTTCATAGTGTCTATGAAAGGTCCAGATGAATTCAAAGTGAGACGTGTGTGTGTGTGTGTGTTTTATAGAAAATTAGAGAAAAACTCGAGACAGACAGAACTTTTATGGACAATAGAAGACCTGTAGGGCCTCTACAGAATAAAGAAGACCTATCGGTTTATTAGGTAAATAAAAGATGCTATAGTCTAGACTAGAATATAATGTGGGTATTTCTTTTCACATTAGAAGATCTAGGTCTAGGAGGATAAATCATAGGAGACCCTCTAGTCCTCTATAGACGACTTGACCTTTATTTCGTTTATAAACAATGCCTAAATCTCCATCCAGCTTGTTTTCAAAGATTTCCTTCCAATAAATACTCTCTGACCTTCCATTAGTCTATAAAAGACTACTCGGTACAGTCTTCGTTTCCCTTAACCCTCCTATAAAGATTGTCTGCTGCCTTAGCACGCCCATAGAGAATATCTGGCCTTTAGCTCATCCATAAAAATCCCTAATATTCAACTTTGCACCCTAACCCCACGCTTGTCTATAGAAAATTCCCTTCAACTCGTTTATAGGGGGTCTCCAGCCCTGCAGCTTTTGTTTAACGACTACTTGACTTTCAGTTTGGCTATAACAAAGTAATGAAGGTTTCACCAAATATTCATCATAGATTCGCTTCTGATATAGACTATAAAACTCCCCGACCTTCCGGTCGCCTATACAAACTCTCGGACCTTCCATTAGTCTATGACAGAGAGCCATAATTTCCTCTATATAGACTTCTGGGCCGTTAGTCAGCTTTTAGAGACTATCTGGTCCTTCACCCATAACGAATGTTTGACCTTTAGAATGCCTATAAGATTCCTTGACATTCTGTTTGTCCATGAAAGTTCTTTGGAACTTCAGCTTGTCTATAGAAGACTTACAGAATTCCTTCATCTCGTCTAAAGGGGACGTTGTGATATTCGGTTTCTGTTTGAAGACTGGTTGACCTTCAGTTTGACTATAGAAATGCCTGAATGAAAGATTAGTTTTCAAACATTCCATTCAAATTGTCTTTTAAACTCTGGTAATATATAAAGACTCTGTGACATTCCGTTAATCTGTGAATGGCCTTCATTATTTCCTCTCAGTAGATTTCTGGGCCTTAAACCTATAAATATGCTCTGACCTTCCGGCTCGTCTATAAGAATCTTCGACATTCAGTTTGGCTTGCTGACCCTCATATCGTCTATAGAAGACTCCCCACGCGTCTATAGCGGTTCTCCTGACCTTCAGCTTCTGCTTAAAGACGACTTGAATGTTAGCAGGTCCACAAAAAATACCTGAATTTTCTTCCAGCTATTCATTCAGATTTTCTATAAAACTCCCCGACTTCTTGGGTTTTACCTCACCTATAACGATTCACTGGCGCTCGTCAATAAAGATTCTGTGGTCCTTAGCACGACTATAAAATATTTTATGTCCCTTCCGTTTGTATGTAAAGATTCCATCCCTCTGTAAAGACTGCTTGGTCAGCAGATAGTCTCAGCTCGTCCTCTAAGATTCACTCGCCTTTCACATCGTCTATGAAAGCCACCCTGCTCGTCTATATAAGACCTTCCAACAATCACCTCATCTATAAGTACACATACAGAAGACTGTCTGAACTTCAGTCTATCGGTAAAGAATTCCTTGCCCTTTGTTTGTCCATAAAATATCCCCTAGCCTTTAACTCGTCTGTGAAAGACTTCCTGACCTTCGACTCGTCTATAAAATACTCCCCGACATTCGTCTTCTTTATGAAAGACTACCTGACTCCTGCGAAAGACTCGACTAAAAGGACTCGCTAACATTGCTCATTATACCTGATGCTTACATTTCTGTCTGATCTCTACCTGTACTTCAGTTTCTCATTGAAAATCTACCTGACCTTCAACACCTCTATTAGAGTTCCTTCATCTTTAACATTCTATAAAATACCTTCTGACGTTTATAGAACTCTCAGACTACCTGGCTTTCAACTCTTCTACAAAATACGCTCTGAAGTGGGTGTCTTTACAGAATGTTTCTACAGACGAGATGGATTCAGGGACTTCTTTATAGACGAGCTGTTGATATAGAAAACTTTATAGGCAACTTATAGGCCAGAAAAGCTTTGTAGACGAGCTGCATAGCAGTGGGTCTTTGCAGACGAGTCTTTGTTGGCGACATATAGGTCTGAAAAGCTTTGTAGAAGAGCTATAGGTCAGAGAGTCCTTATATGCTCTCTGCAGGACTGGGAGTTGTTACATGCGATCTGCAGGCCTGGGTGTTTGTAGTCAAGCAACAGGTCATAGAGTGTTTATAAGCGAGCGGACTGACAGGAAGTTATTATAGATGATCTGAACGCCAGACCTCTTGAAGGTCAGTCAGTCATAATAGACGAATATAAAGAAGGAGTCTATTAAAGAGAAGATGAAAGTCAGGAGAGTTCTTTATAGGCGTGGTTAATGATAGAAAGTGGTTATAGAATCTCTTAAGGCACGGAAGTCTTTATAAATGGTTTATGTGCGCAGGGAGTCTTCTAGGGGATTTTTTTTTTTTGGTTTAAATTTGTCCTCTGTAATTTTATTTTTCGCTTGCAGTATAATGACATTATCGATTGGTGTTACACCGAGGTCATGTGGTATAAATTTGATTATAGGATACTTCCTGGTCGGTCAGCTTGTCTATAGAAGACTTCATGGTCTGTCACATTACCTCGCTTTAATAACGCATTGGAATGCCCTCCAGCGCGTTGTTTAAGAGTGCCAAGTACTTCAGCTTGTCTTTGACCCTCTCTAATTTCATTGCTGACTACTGTACATCAATAATGTATGAGAGGCTTTTGCGTATTGAATTTTTTTTTCGCATACCATCAAAACTTTTCACATTCTACACAGTTTTAGTGTTCCGATTCCATTGACGTCCAGGCCATCAAACGATTTCTTTATACGTTAAAATCTACGGAAATATTCTGATTGTAATATGGCGAAAACTGTGGCACAACATTACGAAGCAATTGTTCGTAAAATCGAAGTGTTGGCATATTTGTGCGGTGCCAATGTTTTCGATCCTCACTACAGGATGAATCTGCTGACATGGAGTTTGATTACTTTGATAAATGTGTACTTTGTCTTTACCGGCTATACGCTGTATGTGAAAATTTACATTGAAAAGGATTGGACAAATATTTTGCAGGTCCTCTGCTATTTGGGCAGTGCCATGCAGGTGAGTGGCTCAGACTGACAGGTACATCAATAAATTCGAAAATAAAACGCTTCCCCGTAGGGTTTTTGCAAACTTTTAAATTTCATTTTTAACAAGGAGAATATTCGCTATTTCATCCAGCAACTGCGTGAAATCTATACGAAATACGATAAAAAGGCTGATAATTATCGTTACTGCCTGCGGAAGAGCATATCCATGATAAATAAGTACACCAAAATTATGGGCTTTATTCATGTCACAATTACGCTGGTCCTCATTGGCGTGGTGCCATTCTATCGATTCGTCTTCAACGAACGTATCTTCGTAATGCAATTTCTATTGCCCGGCGTTCATTCTCCTCGAAGATGAAACATGATGGTCGATCGATCTTGATTCGAAAACCCTGCTAAGGACATTTTTGAATGGCTATCGATTCGTCTTCAACGAACGTATCTTCGTAATGCAATTTCTATTGCCCGGCGTCAATCCGGATACCGAATACGGTTATCTGATTATGAATTGTATGCATTGTGTGTGTATTCTGTTCGGATCGGTGGGGAACTTCACGGCCGATTTGTGTTTCTTCACAATTGTCAGTCATGTGCCGTTGTTCAAGGATCTATTGGTGTGTAAATTTCACGATTTAAATGATCTCCTCGAAGATGAGGAACATGATGGTCGACTCGATCTTGATTCGAAAACCCTGCTTAAGGACATTTTTGAATGGCATCAAATCTATATGCGGTATGTGGTTGGAACTGGTTTGTTCGACAAGCGTACTTTTATTATTGAAAGCGTTTTCTATCTCAAAATTTAGATACATTACCACGGTGAAGGACAACTATTTTTGGGTGATCGCAGTCGAAATGGCTACCGTGGCTCTTAGTTTGGCCTCAACGTTATTTTGTTTAATTTTGGGTATATGGCCCGGAGGACAAACGTATTTTGCCTACTGCTTGCTGATGTTGTATATTTTCTGTGGCCTGGGTACGGTTATTGAAGTGACGGTAAGAGAAGTACATGAGCTGAAATATCATGAAGTCCATACAGACGAGCTGCAGACAAGCGAGACCTTATATACGAGCTGAAGACCAGGACATGTTTATAGAAAAGCTGACTCATTTACAGTTGTGCTGCAGACAGGTAGTCCCAACAGATGAGCTGAGGTTCACGGAGTCTTCCAAAAACTACAGACGAGCTGCAGACAAGCGAGACCTTATAGACGAGCTCAAGACCAGGACATGTTTATAGACAAGCTGACTCATTTACAGTTGTGCTGCAGGCAGGTAGTCCCAACAGACGAGCTGAGGTTCACGGAGTCTTTCAAAAACTAGTTCAAGGTCAAGGAGATTTAATAGACGACCTGCAATTCAGGGAGACTTCTATAGACGAGCTGTAGGCCTGGAGTCTTTCATAGATGGCTTAAGGCCAGGCAGTCCTTATAGACTAGGTGACGTAAGGGTGACCCTACGGACGAGTTGAAGTCTTAATAGACGACGGATTTTTTATAGATAAACTAAAAGGTCTATGGGGGTCTTTGACATTCTGAACATCAGGGTGCCTTTATAGACGAACGAAAGACCAGGAAGCCTTTACAGATGATCTGAAAGTCTAGAGTTTTCTATAGAGCTGAAGGCAGGTAGTCCCAACAGACGAGCTGAGGTTCACGGAGTCTTTCAAAAACTAGTTCAAGGTCAAGGAGATTTAATAGGCGACCTGCAATTCAGGGAGACTTCTATAGACGAGCTGTAGGCCTGGAGTCTTTCATAGATGGCTTAAGGCCAGGCAGTCCTTATAGACTAGGTGAGGTAAGGGTGACCTACGGACGAGTTGAAGTCTTAATAGACGACGGATTTTTTATAGATAAACTAAAAGGTCTATGGGGGTCTTTGACATTCTGAACATCAGGGTGCCTTTATAGACGAACGAAAGACCAGGACGCCTTTACAGATGATCTGAATGTCTAGAGTTTTCTATAGAGCTGAAGGCTAACCAATCTTTAAAGAAGACGAGGCCAGCCAGTCTTTATAGACGAGTCGAAGGCCCTGGAGACTTTATATGCATCCTGCAGGTCATAGAAGCTTTGTAGACAGCCTGTAAGTTAAAGAGTTTAGATGCAAGTCAGAGAGTCTTTATAGGCGAGCTCAAGGCCAGGAAGTGTTTATTGACGAGCAGAATGTTAGGAAGTCGTTATAGATGATCTGAAGGACGACTTCAAGACCAGACAGTTGTTATAGAGGAACTTAAGCAAGGAAAGTCTGAAAGCCTAGAGTTGTCTATAGACATGCTGAAAATCAGACGAACGAAAGACCAGGGATGATCTGAATGTCTAGAGTTTTCTATAGAGATGAAGGCTAACCAATCTTTAAAGAAGACGAGGCCAACCCGTGTTTATACACGAGTCGAAGGCCCGGGAGACTTTATAGGCATCCTGCAGGTCATAGAAGCTTTGTAGACAGCCTGTAAGTTAAAGAGTCATAGACTGCGGGTTGCATGTCACGGAGTCTTTGTAGTCTAGATGCAAGTCAGAGAGAAAAAAATGGAGAAAATGAAAGTCAGAGAGCCTTTATATGAAAGCTGGAGGGTGAGGAGGGGGTTTTATATCCGAAAACTAAAGGACATACTATTTTTTATAGATTCACTGACTTCCCGGAAATCTTTACAGGATGTAATTTTATTTTGTCCACTTACAGAATGATGACATTATCGAATGCTGTTACACCGAGGTCATGTGGTACAAATTATGCTGATGATGGCTCAAAATACCGGTGGCCTAACAATTGGTTCCGTTATACCGCTAACCATGAATACCGGTCTACAATTGACCAAGACGATCTACACCATGACAATGATGTTGATTAATTTTCTGGAGTAAACTTGGTGTGCTCAAGGGAGCACGATCTGGCATGAGATATTATGTATTCTGACAAAGCTTCTATTTTCTACAAATTTGTTTGAGGTACCACTGAGGCGTGGATTTTGTAAAAAAATATTTTGTTCGTGTAGCCGTAGATTTTTAAAAAAAATATATCAAAGTGAATCAATTAACCAATCAGGCAGTTTCATTTGGTATTTTCCCCTGGGAATCGAAACCATTAGAGGACGATTAACATTATTTTAAATACTATTTGTTTTTTTTTTTAATCCGCATAATTAAGTATTGACCCTGAATTGTAGATGTCAAAAAAGTATGGCCAACATTTTGGTGTTAAAAATTCATGATGGTCTAATTATTGCGAAATGTTCTGCTCGTCTTGCGGTATTGCTTATTCTTACATACTGCCGATAATTCAGTTTTGTTCTCTACGCCTTACATCGATGTGAATTAGTTCGGTAATTTTTAAATTTGAAATTTCCAAAAAATACAAAATATGTCTAAGAACGTGGTCGACAGTTATGAGGCAATTGTGCGTCTAATAAAAATCTGTTCGGGTGTATGTGGAGCGAATGTTTTTAATCCCGCCTACAAGATGAACATCCTGACATGGATTGTTATGACATTTATAAATTTATATTTTGCTTTTACTGGCTATACGCTCTATGTGAATCTTTATATCGAACGAGATTGGACCCTTATGCTGCAGATTGTCTGTTTTTTGGGTAGTGCCTTGCAGGTGGGTCGAAATCCTCTGAAGTAAATCCTGGAGTCTGGGAAATTATAAATTTGAATAATTTTTGCAGGGCTATTGCAAGTTGTTGAATGCAATTTGGAATAAGGACGCATTACGATATTTGGTCGATGAACTGCGTGAGATGTATGTCGAATATGTTCAGAAGCATGATGAATATCGCGAATGCCTGCAGAAGAGTATTAACCTATCGGTGAAATGTATCAAATTCATGGCTATCTCCCATGTCGCCGTGGTAGTTGGTATAATTGGTGTGGTGCCATTCTATCGCCTCGTCCACAATCAACGGGTTTTTGTAATGCAATTTTTGCTGCCCGGCATAGATCCGAATACCGAATATGGTTACATAATTATGAATTGTATGCATTGCATTTGTATAATATTTGGAGCGTTTGGAAATTTTGCAGCCGATTTGTGTTTCTTCACCTTTGTCAGTCATTTTCCACTGTTCAAGGATATTTTATCGTGTAAATTTCATGATTTGAATGATCTGCTTGAGGAGGAGGAGGAGGAGAATAAAGAAAGGGAGCCCAGAGATTATAAAACGTTGCTCCGAGACATCTTTCAATGGCATCAAAAGTACATGAGGTGAGGGTGGGGAGTTGTGAACAAAAAAATATGGGAATAAAATTCGTTTTTCTCTTTGTTAGATATATCACCACTGTTAAGGATAATTACTTCTGGGTTCTATTGGTCGAAATGGTAACATTTGGTTTGAGCATTGCTTCGACTCTCTTCTGTTTACTTTTGGGTACATGGCCGGGAGGTCTTACGTATTTGTGTTACTGTTTTATGATGTTGTACATTTACTGTGGCCTGGGCACAGTGGTTGAAGTGACTGTGAGTATAGTTGAAGATACAAGATCAGGATATTTTTACAAGGTTCTGCAGAGGCGTGGATTTTTTAAAGAATATTTGTTTTTTCAGATAGCCAAGAAGGCATAGATTTTTTAAACGAATATTTTTTCTAGTTGCCAACCAGGTGTGGAATTTTTAGAGAATACTTTTTCTGCTTACCAACAAGGCGTGTATTTTTTTAAACAATATTTCTTCTAGTAGCCCACAAGACTTATAGACGAGCTGAAGGCCAGGGCATGTTTATGGACAAACTGACTCATTTACAGTTGTGCTGCAGGCAGGTAGTCTTCCAAAAACTAGTTGAAGGCCAAGGAGATTTAATAGGCGACCTGCAATTCAGAGAGACTTCTGTAGACGAGCTGTAGGCCTGGAGTCTTTCATAGATGGCTAATGGCCAGGCAGTCCTTATAGACGAGGTGAGGTAAGGTTGACCCTACGGACGAGTTGAAGTCTTAATAGGCGACGGATTTTTTATAGACAAACAAAAAGGTCAAAGGTCAAAGGGGTCTTTGTAGACATGCTGTAAGTCAAGATGTTTTTATAGACTGAATGTCTGAATGTCTTTCTATAGACATGCTGAAAATAAGGGTGTCTTTATAGACGAACGAAAGAGCTGAAGGCTAACCAATCTTTAAAGAAGACGAGGCCAACCAGTCTTTATAGACGAGTCGAATGCCCGGGAGACTTTATAGGCATCCTGCAGGTCATAGGAGCTTTGTAGACAGCCTGTAGGTCAATGAGTCATAGACTGCGCCTTGCATGTCAGGGAGTCTTTGTAGTCCAGATGTAAGTCAGAGAGTCTTTATAGGCGAGCTCAAGGCCAGGAAATGTTTTACGACTCTGTAGGACCTTTTTACAAGGATTTTTAAAAAATATTTCTTTTAAAGAATAATTTTAAGAATATTTAAGAATAAAAAAAATTAATTTTTTAAAGAATATTTTTTTTCACGTTGCCCAGAAGGATATTTGTTTTAAATTTTTATTTATAAACAAAAATACTTAATTTTTCCCCCATTTTGCAGAACGATGGCTTCATCGATTCCTGTTACACTCAAGTCATTTGGTATAAACTGCCAGTGGCCGAGAGAAAAATGCTCCGTATGATGTTAATGATGACACAAAAAACCGGAGGACTGACCGTTGGTGCGGTCATACCCCTAACCATGAATACCGGTCTACAATTGACGAAGATGATTTACACCATGACAATGATGTTGATCAATTTTATTGACTAATCGAATAATATGTCCTTAATTCTTAGTGAAATAATTTCTTTAATAAAATGCTTAAATAAAAATAGAGGAATTCTAGGTCTTCTAAAAATCTTAGAAACCCCGATTTATGTACTATATTCCACTATAAAAAATACTACTATGAAAAATATTGTTTAAAAAATACGGGCTACTTGAAAAAAATATTCTTTAAAAAATCCACGCCTTCTGGGCTACTTGAAAAAAATATTCTTTAAAAAATCCACGCCTTGGTGGCTACTTGAAAAAAATATTCTTTAAAAAATCCACGCCTTGGTGGCTACTTGAAAAAAATATTCTTTAAAAAAAATCCACGCCTTCCACGCCTTGGGCTACTTGAAAAAAATATTCTTTAAAAAATCCACGCCTTCTGGGCTACTTGAAAAAAATATTCTTTAAAAAATCCACGCCTTCTGGGCTACTTGAAAAAAAATATTCTTCAAGGCATGGTTTTTTAAAGAATATTTTTTTTAAATAGCCAGCCATCAAGGCGTGCTTTTTAAAGATTACTTTTCTTCCAAAGCCATCAAGACCATCCAACGAGGATTTTTTAAACGAATATTTTTTCTAGTAGCCAGCCATCCAAGGCGTGGATTTTTTAAACGAATATTTCTTCCAAAGCCATCAAGGCCATCCAAGGCGTGGATTTTTAAATGTTTTCTTAATGGTTAACCAAGCACGGAGTTTTTGAAATATATATTTTTTAAATATTTAACCAAGCCTAGGCTTTTTTCCCATTTTTTTTTTTTTTTTTTTTGCAACAAAATTATTTTCTAATTATCATATCATCCATATGTCAGGCGGTTCGATCAAAGGCTGTCAGTCAGATATATTTCCAATTAAATTTTTAGTTTTGCGTCAATTCCCGACTAATTGTTTTTCGACCAAACACTGTTCGCTTGGCATTCAAAGTTTAGCCTTAAAACGGAACACGAATACGACATGGCCAGAACGGTGCTAGAACGTTATAAACTACTTATTCGAATATTGCGTCTGTGTTCGGCATTGTGCGGTGCAGATGTCCTAGATCCGGAATATAAAGTCAATCTGCTGACGTGGATTGTTATCGCCTTCATAAATCTCTTTTATATATTTACTGGCTATACGATTTATGTAAATCTGTATGTCGAAGGCGAATGGACCAATGTCCTGCAGGCCCTGTGTATGGTGGGTAGTGCCGTGCAGGTGAGAATAGAAACATATAAAATGTCTTTCATTGGAGAGGTCCGTTTCTCCGTTCCAGGGCTTTTGCAAACTTTTGAATGCCATTTGGAATAAAAAATATTTAATTGAATTACTTAGCACTCTGGAGGCCATCTATGAGGAATACGATCGGAAGCATGTTGAATATCGCAAATGTCTGAACAAGAGCATTAATACCGTGGATAAATGTATAAAATCCATGGCTGTTGTCTATGCAGGTCTCCTTGTTGGAGTTATTGGGGTAATGCCATTCTTTCGACTTTTCTATAATCGGCGGGTCTTTGTTATGCAATTCCTTTTGCCGGGCATCGATCCGAACACCAATCATGGTTTTATTATTATGAATTTTATGCGTTCCCATGTGTGTGTGTGTGTGTGTGTGTGTAAGGTTTCGTATATATACGGATGTGTGCATTTGGTGTCTAAATTTCTATGAATTAATTTGAATCGATTTCCACGAAACTCAGTGCACATCATACTAGACTTAATTCAGTACACTATAACAAATTTCGTACAAATCGAAAGATATTTCGGGACTTTGGCGCACCATTTACCTTAAATCGGATGAAAATATATATGGGAGCTATATCTAAATCTTAACCGATTTTCACGCTATGGCAAATTTCGTAAAAATCGATAGATAGATAGATATTTCGGGATTTTGGCGCACCATTTACCTTAAATCGGACGAAAATATATATGGAAGCTATATATAAACCTGATCCGATTTTCACGAAATTTAGCACACGTTTCTCTAGAATTAATTCAGTACGCTAGGCCAAATTTCTTGCAAATCGAAAGATATTTATGGACTATGGCGCACCATTTACCTTAAATCGGATGAAAATATATATGGGAGCTATATCTAAACCTGAACCGATTTTCACGAAATTTAATACACGTCTTTTTAGACTTAATTCAGTACGATGTGCCAAATTTCGTGCAAATCGAAGGATATATAGGGACATTGGTGCACTATTTAGATGAAATCGGAAGAAAATATATATGGGGCTTTATATCTAAATCTGAGCCGATTTTCACGAAACTTAGCACACATCAATAATTCAGTACGCTATGCAGAAATTCGTGCATATCGAAAGATATTTCGGGACAATGGCGCACCATTTACCTTAAATCGGACGAAAATATATGTATATGGGAGCTATATTTAAATCTGAACCGATTTTCACGAAACTTAGCACAGATCATTGTAGACTTAATTCAATACGATATGCCAAATATCGTACAAATCGAAAGATTTTTAGAGACTTTGGTGCACCATTTACATAAAATCGGACGAAATAATATATCGAAGCTATATCTTAATCTGAACCGATTTTTCCCAATTTCAATAGGGTTCGGACTTGGGCCAAATAAGTGAACTGTGCCAAATTTCATCCAAATCGGATCACAAATGCGACTTGTTTTTTGTTAACAAAAATACATGGACGGACAGACGGACGAATAGACGGACATGTATAAATCGACTTAGAAAGTGATTCTATGCATATTCTCAAAAGGAACCATGTGTCTATGTCGTTTCCTTATGCCTGTTACCAACATATGCACAAAGACATAATACCCTGTACCACAGTGTAGTGAAGGGTATAAAAATGATAACAAATTTTGTCAATTTTGCTCTAAAGACCTAGGGAAAATCCATTCTAATCCTACTTGAATTCTCAGCTGTCCAGATCGTTGGGATCTTTCCTTGCAGCAGGCGCACCATGGCAAACTTCTCATAACACGGCTTCAGCTCCTTACTAATTTTTGTTGCCCTCTTCTTCTTACATTAAGGGCCGTTTTGGTTCTTTTAAGATTCCTAGTCATTACGGAAGATTCCGAAGCAGAGCTCGTCTACTGGATGTTAGGGCAAGCTGATCAATGAATTCTTGTAGTAAACTTCTTCAACTGTCCCCAGTCGAGGGACTTCTTTCTATTTTTTATTAGCCGACAGAAAGCTCTTTTTCTTTTTTGCGGGTTTGGCATTCGTCTGATCTTCCGGAGACCTACACGCCTAGGAGGAAATTTAGATTGCGGTTTTAAAATTTTTCGTTTCATTTTGGCTAGTTTCCGCTTTTTGCCTCTTATTCTCATGTGTTCACATTGATGCCGAGATTGGTTAAAAGAATTTCAGGGGTCTTCGAATCCCTTGTCTGAGTTCCGTTAGTCATTGTTTTTTTTTCAGCGACGTATATGATTGTAGCCTGTGCTAAATGATAGGACTGACATCTATCGCTGCCTAGGAACAACGTCTCTTTCAGTTTTAAGATGGTTGGAGTCCGTGCGTATTTAGGGGTGTAATTTTCCTCTAGATGGCGTTAGCTCTTGCCATCCTTATTTTTGTTTATACTCAGGGGTCCTCGGATGCCTTGTGTGAGTTTCGTTAATCATTGTATTTTTCTTTCTTATTTCAGCGAGGTAGATAATTGATCCGCTGTAGCTTGTACTGGGTTATGGGCCTGATATCTACCGTTGCCTAGATACAACGTCTCTATGAATTTTTGTACTAGGTGATGGAACTGACATCTATTGTTGCACAAGAACAATACCTCTTTGAATTTTGAGCCGTGTTTGGAGTCTTTACCAATATAGTAAAGACATTTTCCTCTAGATGGCGTTACTTCCTGTCATTCATATTTTGTGTAATCCTCATGTGGACACATTAATGCCGAAATTGGTTATGGAATTTCAGGGACCGTCGGATATTTTGTGTGAGTTTTGTTAATCATGGATTTATTTTTATTTTAGTGAAGTAGTTAATTGATCCTCTGTAGCATATAATAGGTGATGCGATTGACATCTATCGTTCCATAGAAGCAATACCTATTTGATTTTTTGATGTGGTTGGGGTCTTTGCTTATTCAGTGCTGTCGTGACCCTCCATTCATATTTAGTGTCTTCCTCATGAGCTCACGTTGATGACGAGATTGGTTACTATAATTTGAAATGTCCTCAGATTCCTTAATCATATTTATATTTGTGTTATCCTCATCTGCTCACGCTGATGCCGAGATTGGTAAATATAATTTCAGAGTTCCTCGGATCGTTGTTTGAGTTCCTAATCATCGATTTATTTGTTATTTATTTCAGCGAAGTAGTTGATTAATCCGCTGTAGGCCGTACAAGGTGATGCGATTGACATCTATCGTTGTGTAGGAACAACACCTCTTTGAATTTTGTGCGGTGGTTGTATCCTTTGTTTATCTAGTATTGAAATGTTTCTCTAGATGTCGTTAGTTTTTGACA